>NW_027070264.1:0-19910 GCF_002906115.3 Quercus suber
GGTTGTCCAGAATGTAAAAAGTTTCATTTTCTGAACAGGCTCGAGGGAAGGAAGCAATGGTTGCTGGATTTTATCATGATGGTTATGAGGAACCACTGTTGATGCTTATGAAGAGAAGAGGTGTTCATTCTGGCTTGGTAGTGAAGGTCAGAACTTTGCTTTTATAAATTCTATTGCTATGTTGGATTTTTATAAATTTAACTTTCAACAACTTTGCATTGAAAGGGGATCTGCTTATTAAGAACAAGGGGTTTGCTTGCTCTCATTTAATGTCAAGATGGTCTGGTATATTGTCATTCAGTAATTCAAGTATCCACAAGGTATTCCAAGCTAACCACTTGATATAATCTGATTATGCTGTTAATGTAGGGTGAGGAAGGGGCCCTCTCGATGACAACAAGATTGCGGTCAGCTAGCATTTCAAAAGGATTTCCTGTAAACTACTGCTCAGGTTTCCGTTCACTAAGTATGGTGTCTGCTTTCGAAGTTGATGGTTTGTATCATTTTGCTACCTTATCTTCATTGTGTTCCCTTGTATTCACGTATTTATCTATGTATTTAGTTGAGAGTATGTACTTCACTTTTGTCGATCAGTTCAGTTGATTGAGATTCTGGCACCATTCTTTTATCATTAATACTGCAACCTTACAATTTACTGTTGCAGGTGTATCACGTCAGAATTTCAATCTTGAGGTCAATGCCATGGACTATGGTTTTGAACCTACTAATACTCCAAGAACTGATAGATCGGTAGAGTTTCTGAGTTCTCTTCTATTCTCTTTTCTGCATGGATTATCATCTGACCTTTCTTTTGATGAAAACACAATCGGCAGTTGGCAGCCACATTACTGATAATAAATTATTTAAATGTTGTGTTCTACCTCCTAAGTATTTCCATGAAGTTGTCATTTGGGCAGTCAAGGAAAAGGATATCAGTTGCAGTGGCACTAAAGGCAGAGGGAGTGGGGAGGGGAGGCCCATGATTTTTAAAATTCCTCCCTCCTATTACCAAAAGATTATATTGCCTCCTTCTAACGTGATCTTAGATTGTGACCACGAATTTCAGCCATTAAGATTTTTAAAACAAAACTTCAAAACAACATGAAAAATGGATTTTTGAGTGTTTAACTATGTTTGTAGAAGGAGAGATTGCCAGGAAATTTGGTATAGAATCATTTACAAATGATTTTAGAATAATTAAAGAACGTAGAGCACAAAAGCACAAATTTGTAAGTAAAAGCTAATTTATGAAAGAAAATATATGTTTTGAGCATTGGAAAAATTATTTTGATATAACTTTTACTATATAAAACAATAACACACGTCATATTAAAAGGCATACTTGATAGTTGATACATATACTACTCACACAAGTATTAGCAATTTTTCCTGCAACCTGTGCGAGAAAAATTTCTGGCTTTGATATCGTGCAGTTGTAACCTAGTTAGCGTTGAATCCATTTTTGTAGTTCTACTTAAATTCATTTGCTACCTTCGGCATTTTTAACTTTTTATGACAAGTAATTATATTTTCTGCAAGTACAGGTCTCAAAGAATATAGAATTGGGTCTAGCAGCTCTTCATGGTGAAAAAGGGCCTGCTTATGATCGGATCGTCTTAAATGCCGGAATAGTAGATCACTTGCTGGGATGTGATGGTGCAGAGGACATATCCGCGGCCCTAGATAGAGCCAGAGAAGCCATTGACAGTGGCAAGGCTTTAAAAAGGCTTTTAAATTACATTAAAATCTCTCACAAATTGAGCTAAATTAGGTCCAACCGGTGCTTGCAATTTTTGGCTTGTCTTTTGTAGGTTAGAATTGTAATTTTGTATTTTTTTACACGTTAGTGGATATTGATAAAGAAAGACAGAGAACTAGAGCCTTTCTTCCTTTTTTTCCCCTTTATTTGTAAAATTAGCTCAGCTGCCACCTGCCACCTGCCAGCCTCATAGTTTCATTTATTTCTCCCCAGTTATCATCCTTCGTCTGTCATTGTGTCAACAGTACAAGAGTATCCCCAAATATTAAAATAGCAGTGTCAAAAAGGTTGATTTTGGAGTTTCTTTATTGAGTTTTCGTGTCTTTTTGCATGAATCTATTTTGATGATTGTTACTTGGTTATTTTTACACATATATTTCTTATTTATTGAATTTTGATAGGAATGATGTGGTATTATATTGATAAAAAATTTGAGCTACCTTCTAGTACAATTGTGCCATAATCATATGCAAGTGCGCACACAGCCAAAACTTACTGGATTCTAATTTCAAATTAAAGCTACATATACAATATTAACAGGCATGCTGGATAAACTTAATGCAAATATTGGGATACGAAATGATATTAGAAATACAAATAAGCTTTTAACATATGTGAGAGATTGACCCCAGCAAAGCAAGGTAATGGATTAATTGTTATTTATACCCAAAATTAGCAGTTTAACAAAGGACACAACCACAGTAATAATCACCACAATCCAAAGCAATAAAAATAAAAGTTAAAAAGAACATACAAAGCAATAAAAATAAAAATTAAAAAGAATATACGAATACTGACGATGAAGTGGAAAACTTTAGAAAAACTCTTTAAGAGAATAAATACTCAAGGTAACCAACCCCACAAGAACTTTCTGATGATGAAATGGAAAACTTTAGAAAGAAATTTTTAAGAGAAAAAATACTTAAGGATAACCAACTCCACAACTTTTCAATTTAGAAGAACCAGTTGTTACCAAAAATTCATACAATAAAAACAAAAACTTGGTCCCAAAATTTAGGGTTGGTTATTGATCCTCAACAGATTAGCTAGGATTAGCCACATATATTCTTTCCTCTATTTTATTTTATTTGAAATCATTCTCTCTATTACTTCTTTAAATGATATGTCTTTTTTTTTATTAATTCTACTAATGTAATTTTTGGCCCTCTACACTTTTTCCCCCTTAACTTGGTCACTCTTTCTTACAATGCATTAATCTTTCTCCTTGAACATGGCCAAATCATCTCAAGCATTTAGTCTTATCAAATTTTCCTTTTTAACTTAATAGGCATTTTACTATCACACAAAACTCCTAGTGACGGAGCCACATTGGGGCTGAAGGGGGCCTTGGCCCCCAAAATATTTGAAAAACAATTAGTAGATAATATTAATATGTGAATTACTCCGACTAATTTAACAATTTACAAGGATTAGATATGCTTTTGGCCCCTCAAATCATGGATAAATATTCTATAATGTTATTTTTACAACATTTTTGCAACAAATTTTTACTTTCACAACAAATCCTAAGTGAAAAATTGTTATTCATTGTTATAGGTAGACAAAAAAGTAATTTGCTGTAAACAACCAATTTGCAATACAAAAATCTAAATATTATTACATATATAATAATATTTAGATTTTTTTATTGCAAATTGGTTGTTTCTTATTAGACTTTTATTGAAATTTGAGTGATTGTTTATCTAATTTATTTTGAAAATAGAGGTCTATAGGAAAATTAAAAACTATTGACTCATTCTTTTTTTCAAATTTTTTTCTTGATTTTAATAAATACATATTTTTCGCACACATTGAGCTATAAAATATTTAATTAATATATTGAATTGCATTTACATTACCATCTGAAACTATTATACATAATAGGAATATAATTGATATATACAAAGAAAAAATTATTTATTATTTGAATCCTCAAAGATAAAATTTTGGCTCTGTTGTTGAAAACATCAGGTGCTTTTCCATTTTACAAGCATTGTGCTATAATCTCCTTTTTCCTGATTAGATGAGTGTTGCTCAACTTCATTTTTCAAGCTTGGTGTTTGAGGATTATAAGTTTCAAGAGAATTCATAAGATTCACGTTCTCAAAAGCTCTGCATACACAGCAAGCTCTGATCACACGCGCAGAAGAGAGGCGACAGAGATGGAGGCTGGAAGCTTCTAGTTTCAGGGAAAATAAGTGGGTTGGGCTGGGTTGAGCCTGATCCATTGTGTGAGGTCCGACTCGGTCCCTTAAGCCCAGATCCAAGTTGTAGTCAGCTTTGGTCCCGGACCAAAATCCATTAGGCCCATTCGCACGTAAACTAGAGAGCCCTTAGGCCCTTAGGCCCTCAGTCCCTTGGAATAAAAATCTGAAACCTTTTTTGTTTTTGTTTTTTTTTGATAAAATGATCTGAAACTTTTTTGTTCAGTCCACATTCAAAACAGAGAAATGATATGTACATAATATTTTCACAATATTTTTATAATAAATTTTATGTGGCAAGTTGTTACAAGTTGTTATTGGTGAGATAGAAAAATAATTTCAATGATAGGTTCAAATTAGAACTAATAACAACAAATCACCTATAATTTGTTGTGAAAATGTAGTGAAAATATTGTGTATGTAATATTTCTCTTCTAAATAAGTTTCCAACACTCATTTTTTTATTTTTTTTACTGATAACAGCACTATCGCTTTTTAAAATAAAGTCCAATCCCTTTCAATGCTTAGCTTAAGAGTCTGTTTAGAATCTACTTATTTTGCTGAAACTAAAAACTTTTTGCTGAAAGTACTATAGATAGAGGTAAAAGTTAGCTGAAATAGTATGGTGGGACTTATGAATAGTATCAAAAGTGTAGTAGGGTCCATAAATAATACAAAAAATAAGTTAAATAATAAAATAAATTGACAAAAATAATTTTTGCCAAACACACACACTAAACCCTTATACTTCAGATTTAAACCCACCTCCCTTTTAAACAAACTGTCGGCCCACACACTTAAAATAAAAAGGGTCCACTAGCATGCCATCATATTGTCCATTTTTAGTTCTCAATAATAATAATAATAATAATAATAATAATAATATTGTCCATTTTTACATGTTAGTCCTTACTTTCTCATATTTGCATTATGCCATCATGCTTTGTCATATTTGACTTTTGGTCCATAAACTTGTCATGTTTGCATTTTAACTTAAAATTTCCTACATTCATATTTTGACCTCAAAATTTTCCCAAAATTTCATTTTGACCAAACACTTTTTGATATTCATATTTTGACCTGAATTTTTCCCAAAATTGCATTTTGACCCATAAATTTATTTTGGACCCCAAATCCTTCTAAAATTGCAAAAAAGCCGACCAACTTTTCAACAATTACAAAGAGGCCCCTTAACTCTTTGGAAAGTTGTTTGAAAGCACCTAAACAACTTCCAAGATCTTTTAATCATCTTTAAATCCATATTTTTTCTTGCCTTTGTTTAAGATAATTGCTTGGAAACTTGTTTGATGTTTATACTTGTAGCTTTGTGTTTGCCTTTTGATGATTAAGAGCATCCACGTTGTTGGAGCAATAAATTTAGCAATTTGGCACTACAAATAGTTACTTTATCTATTTTACCTTCTCACTTTACAAAACATTCAATATCAGTGGTTTTATTTTAGCTTTCAACATGATAAAATAATATAAACAACACAATACAATACTATATTCACTATAGTAAACAACAATCACAACCGCCACCACCACTGCCATCGCAACTGCCACCACCTCCACTGCCACCGCAACCGTCACATAATAGCAAATAATTTGAACACACTATTGAAATTATTTTTTTCTCACCAATATTAGCTAGTAATAACCTACTATTTAAGATTTATTGTGAAAATATTGTGGTAGTATTTCTTGATTTTAATTTCTTATTATTCTTTATTTGATTTTTCCCTTTATCTCTTTATTTGTTTTCATCCATACACATTTCTTTCTTTTCTTTTTTCCTCTTTTTTCTCCTCCACACACGTATACTTCCTCTTCACTCTATCTTCATTTTCATTATTCTCTCTCTCTCTCTCTCTCTCTCTCTCTCTCTCATACACACATAGAGATCGGCGGATAACAAAGGCTAGAGAGAGTTAGCCTTTTAAATCAACGTTCACGAATTGCGCCACGTTCGCTCCACCGTCGCTTGCCCTCCCCCTACCATAGCTTAAATGGATTAGTTTTGTTGTCTTTTTTTTTTCAATTTTTTTTTATCGTTTTGATTTGATTATTTTTAAGATTGTGATTTGAGTTTGTGTTTTGATTGTGATTGAGTTTAGATAGGGATGTTTGAAAGAGAAAAGATCTGGAATGGTTGAGTGGAGGAAAAAAAAATGAAAGGGAGAAGAGAGATTGACGAGATTGGAGAATGAGGTGAGGTGGAGGAAGAGAAAAAATATAAGTGTAGGATAGAAAGAGTGGAGAAGTGAAGAGTGAGGAAAGAGAAGCAACAAGTAGAAATAAGAAAGGAGGAGAAAAAAGAAAAGAAAAGAAAGTATTAAAATATTTTGACCAATGTGAACGCAACATAATTATTATTTTTTATTTTATTTTATTATTTTATTTTTTACCTTTGAGCTACAGTGCACAACCATTTTTGGTCATGCACTGTAGCTGAGAAGCCAAAATTTTTTGTTTTAGCTCCACCAATGCAGCCTTAGTTTGTAATTGGTGGTGCTAAAAATAGCCATATGGCTTTTTAGCATCACCAATAATAATTCTCTCAGATGCTATGCTTGAGTGCCTTTTGCTTTGATATTTTTGATCCCACATTTTCCCCAAAATTGCATTTTGACCCAAAAATTCCCAAAATTCCAATTTGGCCAAAAATATTTCTAAAATTGCAAGAAAGCCCTCCAACTTTTAAAAAATTACAAAGAGACCCTCGACCCTTGAAAAGTTATTTGAAAGCATTCAAAAAACTTGCAAGTAGGGATGGTAATGGGGTAGGGCGCGTCCAAAGGATGGGGTCTTTGTGCAAACATGGTTTAGTCTTACCCTATCCTTGGCCTACCCCGCATTACGAGGAAAATTCTCCAGTTGTTACTACTCCTTGGGATGGTGAGTGTTTTGCAAATGGAAGAGCATTGTTGAATCAATTCATTGATCATTATGATACAAAGATTGCATTTCTAGCAAGGATGAGTTGACGTTGCCCAGCAAACATCCAAAAAATGAATGAGAGGATGCATGAAGATGCAAAAGATGAATTTCTTGTTTCAGTCTCTCAATTTGTTAGATGGTGTGCTATAATAGCTTCTTATCCTAGAGAACCAAACCAAATAATTTTGGAGATGATAGATGTCATTGATGCAAACCTCATAATCAATGTGCACAAACTTTTCCCACCCATGAAAATTAAGTGGTATGCTCCGAGTTTTGATCTGTTCAAAGAGATTGATTTAATTTCTTATTCTTTTAAAACTTACAAGTAATTCATTTATTTTCTAACTTTTCGTTATCTCCACACTACAAGAAAATAGTGTTTATAGCAACGAAATTTTTTGTTGCAATAAGTTTCATTTTGTTGCAATAAACCTCTATTGCAACAAATTTTTTTTGTTGCCCATAAAGTCTGTGGCAATAGAATATTGCAACAAAAATTTCGTTGCAATAGAGTTTTGTTGCAATTAGTTTGTTGCAATAAAAGATTTTTATTATTATTATTAAAAATACTTTATTGCAAAAAAAAAAAAAATTGTTGCTATAATTTAATGCAACAAATTTTTTGTTATGATAGGTTACTGCAATAGTAATTTTTGTTGCAATAAAGTACCTCTGGAAACGTATTGCAACAAAATTTTTGTTGCAATAGATTACTGCAATAGTTTTTTTTATGCTTGTTTATACTTCATTTTCAAATGCTTGATTTTCAAATGCTTTAACCGTATTTGGCACACCTCATCTCTCTTTTCCCGCTTAAAACGTATAGCCCATGGCCTATAAATGATTTAATTTCTTTTTTTATTAGTTGTAACAAGTAGTTCATTTAATTATAGTAGTTAATTTATTTTATAATCTTTTTTTTTCTCCATTCTCTAGTTGTTACTATTTGCTGGAGTGATGAAATTTTTGAAGATGGAAGACAACTTTTTAATCAAGTGATTAATAACTACGATGCAAAAGACGACTCTTCTTGTTAGGAGATGAAGCAGCCATTGGAGTTGAAGCACCACTTGAAGCTCATTTTGGTAATAGGAATAATTTTCACAGGTATTTTACTGAACTATCCCAACAAATTTTTTATTGCAATAAGTTTCATTTTTTTGCAATAAAGCTCTATTGCAACGAAATTTTTTCGTTGTCCACTAATGCGATTAAGTCTGTGGTAATAGACTATTGCAATAAAATTTTATTGCAATAGTTTGTGGCAATAAAATATTTTTATGAATAAAAATATTTTATTGCAACAAAAAATATTGTGACTATAAATATTTCATTGCAATAATTTCTTCATCTTTGACATCTTCCATCTCCAAAATAATGTTGTTTGCATCTCTGAGATAAGCAACAATCGTTGCGCTCCTTTGTACAAAGTGAGAGATTGCAACCAGAAAATCTTCCTTGGTTGCTTCATGCAATTTCACATTCAATTTTCGAGTGTGTGATTCGTGACGTTTGCTCATCCTAACTAGAACAGCCCTCTTTGCATTATAGTTATCGATCATTTGATTAAAAGATCGCATTCCATCTTAAAAAATTCGATCACTCCAGAGAGTTGTGATAACTATAGAATGGAGATAAACTACTATAATTAAAATGAACTAGTAACAACAAATAAAAAAAGAAATTAAATCAAAAAATGTTAAAGAAACTTACCAATTGTTTCATGAATTTCTTGAAGGTATTGCTCCATCTGCTCAGTATTGTCTCCTAGTGGACATTGAGCTAAAAATTTAAAAAGAAAAACAATTCAGTAAATAAAAAATGAGAAAAAAAGAAAACTATAAAACTTACCAATGCGAGAATGAAGCGCTATAGGTACTGCTTCATCTTCTTCTTCAACTGCATGGGGTGCATCAACGCTCAACTTATTGATTTCATTGAAAATTCAATGAATGTTCCTTTTCAACATTCCCACTCTCTTAGGTACCATTTTTTTGAGTTGTTTGGCTACGGATTTTGCATTTGTGTGCGGGTAGTGGCCACTGCTCATATTTATAGGACATGAGCTATAGGTTTTAAGCGGGAAAAAGAGGTGAGGTGTGCTGCCAGATACGGTTAAAGAATTAATTTGAAAATCAAGCATTTGTATTTGGTAATTTGTCAAATAAAAGGCATTTTAATCTAAAATAAAAATTATAAATTGCTAACATGTAAATGAGCAATTTATAATTTTTATTTTAATCTAATGATCGATAACCACACTGCAAAGACGACTACTCTGGTTAGGATGAGCGAACGTCATGAAATTCACACTCGAAAATTGAATGTGAGATTGCATGAAGTAGCCAAGGAAGATTTTCTAGTTGCGGTCTCTCACTTTGTAAAATGGAGCGCAACGATTGCTGCTTATCTTAGAAATGCAAACGACATCGTGTTGGAGATGGAAGATGTCAAAGATGCAGAAATTATAATCAATGTCCATAAACTCTTCCCACTCACCAGGGGAATTATTTTGCACACTACAAGTGTTCTTCTATCCTTGGAGATTGCAAAATTTCTTGAAGAGGTGGACATTCCTTTTGCAGAGATCTGAGATCATATGATAATTTCTCGAGTAGTTAATGAATCAAAAAAGGACAAACATGTAGATCCACTCCTTTCTATCTTTACTTTTTGTCAAGGAAATGCACTTATGATGGATCATAGAACCATGATGGATAATAGTTAGTTTTGTTTGGGTAAATTGTTGTGACCAATAGATTGTTGATAACTAACTAGGATATTTGTATCCAAATTGAATTTCAAAAAATGTCTTTCCTGTTCTTCTTCTTGTTCTTGTTCTTACTCTTGTTTTTATTTCTATTGATATGGATATAGATTGAATTCTTATGTCATGTGTATGAGTTATGTTATTAATTTCAACTTAAACAAAGTATAAAGGAAAGAATAGAGAGAGAAAAGAATTGAGGAAAAAAAGTAGTAGAACAGGGTAACACAACACCCACCCATACCCATTTCTTCTTGAAATAGAAATAAATACTAGTAAAAAATTAAAAATTAATTGAAATTCAATTTTGAGATATGTGGGGTCAAGGCTTCACCCGGTCACGACACGTTGACGTGTAGGGCGAGTCAGTGATTTTTTTTGGACAGAGAGAGAGAGTGAGTGAGTGAATTGATTTTGTTTTTTGTCCTACTATTTATTTTGGACTATTTGTTAAAAAAAAAAAAATGAAAAAGGCAATTCGGATTTATTTATTTATTTATTTTTATCATTTGGGTTTTGTGCTAATTAAAGAAATTGAGAGTGAAGCTCGTTTTGGTAATAGGAACAAGTTTCACAGGTATTTTACTGAACTATCCCAACAAATTTTTTATTGCAATAAGTTTCATTTTGTTGCAATAAAGCTCTATTGCAACGAAATTTTTTCGTTGTCCACTGATGCGATTAAGTCTATGGTAATAGACTATTGCAATAAAATTTCGTTGCAATAGTTTGTTGCAATAAAATATTTTTATGAATAAAAATATTTTATTGCAACAAAAATTATTGTGACTATAAATATTTCATTGCAATAATTTTTACATCTTTGACATCTTTGAATTCTTATGTCATGTGTATGAGTTATGTTATTAATTTCAACTTAAACAAAGTATAAAGGAAAGAATACAGAGAGAAAAGAATTGAGGAAAAAAAGTAGTAGAACAGGGTAACACAACACCCACCCATACCCATTTCTTCTTGAAATAGAAATAAATACTAGTAAAAAATTAAAAATTAATTGAAATTCAATTTTGAGATACGTGGGGTCAAGGCTTCACCCGGTCACGACACGCTGACGTGTAGGGCGAGTCAGTGATTTTTTTTGGATAGAGAGAGAGAGAGTGAGTGAGTGAATTGATTTTGTTTTTTGTCCTAGTATTAATTTTGGACTATCTGTTAAAAAAAAAAGAAAAATGAAAAAGGCAATTCAGAATTATTTATTTATTTATTTTTATCATTTGGGTTTTGTGCTAATTAAAGAAATTGAGAGTGAAGCTCGTTTTGGTAATAGGAACAAGTTTCACAGGTATTTTACTGAACTATCCCAACAAATTTTTTATTGCAATAAGTTTCATTTTGTTGCAATAAAGCTCTATTGCAACGAAATTTTTTCGTTGTCCACTGATGCGATTAAGTCTGTGATAATAGACTATTGCAATAAAATTTCGTTGCAATAGTTTGTTGCAATAAAATATTTTTATGAATAAAAATATTTTATTGCAACAAAAATTATTGTGACTATAAATATTTCATTGCAATAATTTCTACATCTTTGACATCTTTGAATTCTTATGTCATGTGTATGAGTTATGTTATTAATTTCAACTTAAACAAAGTATAAAGGAAAGAATAGAGAGAGAAAAGAATTGAGAAAAAAAAGTAGTAGAACAGGGTAACACAACACCCACCCATACCCATTTCTTCTTGAAATAGAAATAAATGCTAGTAAAAAATTAAAAATTAATTGAAATTCAATTTTGAGATACGTGGGGTCAAGGCTTCACCCGGTCACGACACGTTGACGTGTAGGGCGAGTCAGTGATTTTTTTTGGACAGAGAGAGAGAGTGAGTGAGTGAATTGATTTTGTTTTTTGTCCTAGTATTAATTTTGGACTATCTGTTAAAAAAAAAAGAAAAATGAAAAAGGCAATTCGGATTTTTTTATTTATTTATTTTTATCATTTGGGTTTTGTGCTAATTAAAGAAATTGAGAGTGAAGCTCGTTTTGGTAATAGGAACAAGTTTCACAGGTATTTTACTGAACTATCCCAACAAATTTTTTATTGCAATAAGTTTCATTTTGTTGCAATAAAGCTCTATTGCAACGAAATTTTTTCGTTGTCCACTGATGCGATTAAGCCTGTGGTAATAGACTATTGCAATAAAATTTCGTTGCAATAGTTTGTTGCAATAAAATATTTTTATGAATAAAAATATTTTATTGCAACAAAAAATATTGTGACTATAAATATTTCATTGCAATAATTTCTACATCTTTGACATCTTCCATCTTTAAAATAATGTCGTTTGCATCTCTGAGATAAGCAGCAATCGTTGTGCTCATTTTTACAAAGTGAGAGATTACAACTAGAAAATCTTCCTTGGTTGCTTCATGCAATTTCACATTCAATTTTCGAGTGTGTGATTGGTGACGTTCGCTCATCCTAACTAGAACAACCTTCTTTGCATTATAGTTATCGATCATTTGATTAAAAGATCGCCTTCCATCTTCAAAAATTCGATCACTCTAGAGAGTTGTGATAACTATAGAATGGAGATAAACTACTATAATTAAAATGAACTAGTAACAACAGATAAAAAAAGAAATTAAATCAAAAAATGTTAAAGAAACTTACCAATTGTTTCATGAATTTCTTGAAGATATTGCTCCATCTGCTTAGCTTGAAGCGCTATAGGTACTGCTTCATCTTCTTCTTCAACTACATGGGGTGCATCAACGCTCAACTTATTGATTTCATTGAAAATTCAATGAATGTTCCTTTTCAACATTCCCACTCTCTTAGGTACCATTTTTTTGAGTTGATTGGCTATGGATTTTGCTTTTGTGTGTGGGTAGTGGTCACTGCTCATATTTATAGGACATAAGCTATAGGTTTTAAGCGGGAAAAAGAGGTGAGGTGTGCTGCCAGATACGGTTAAAGAATTAATTTGAAAATTAAGCATTTGTGTTGGTAATTTGTCAAATAAAAAGCATTTTAATCT
Source organism: Quercus suber (assembly GCF_002906115.3). Taxonomy (NCBI): domain Eukaryota; kingdom Viridiplantae; phylum Streptophyta; class Magnoliopsida; order Fagales; family Fagaceae; genus Quercus; species Quercus suber. Next base: position 12,674 of record NW_027070264.1, read on the forward strand.
AAAATAAAAATTATAAATTGCTAACATGAAAATGAGCAATTTATAATTTTTATTTTAATCTAATGATCGATAACCACACTATAAAGACGACTGCTTTGGTTAGGATGAGCGAACGTCACGAAATTCACACTCGAAAATTGAATGTGAGATTGCATGAAGTAGCCAAGGAAGATTTTCTGGTTGCGGTCTCTCACTTTGTAAAATGGAGCGTAACGATTGTTGCTTATCTCAGAAATGCAAACAACATCGTGTTGGAGATGGAAGATGTCAAAGATGCAGAAATTATAATCAATGTCCATAAACTCTTCCCACTCACCAGGGGAATTATTTTGCACACTACAAGTGTTCTTCTATCCTTGGAGATCGCAGAACTTCTTGAAGAGGTGGACATTCCTTTTACAGAGATATGAGATCATATGATAATTTCTCGAGTAGTTAATGAATCAAAAAAGGACAAACATGTAGATCCACTCCTTTCTATCTTTACTTGTTGTCAAGGAAATGCACTTATGATGGATCATAGAACCATGATGGATAATAGTTAGTTTCGTTTTGATAAATTGTTTTGACCAACAAATTGTTGATAACTAACTAGGGTATTTGTATCCAAATTGAATTTCAAAAATGTCTTTCCTGTTCTTGTTCTTGCTCTTGTTTTTATTTCTATTGATATGGATATAGATTGAATTCTTATGTCACGTGTATGAGTTATGTTATTAATTTAAACTTAAACGAAGTATAAAGGAAAGAATAGAGAGAGAAAAGAATTGGGGAAAAAACGTAGTAGAACGGGGTAACACAACACCCACCCATACCCATTTCTTCTTGAAATAGAAATAAATACTAGTAAAGAATTAAAAATTAATTGAAATTCAATTTTGAGATACGTGGGGCCAAGGCTTCACCCGGGCACGACATGTTGACGTGTAGGGCGAGTCAATGATTTTTTTTGGAGAGAGAGAGAGTGAGTGAGTGAGTTGATTTTGTTTTTTGTCCTAGTATTAATTTTGGACTATCTGTTAAAAAAAAAGAAAAATGAAAAAGGCAATTCGGATTTTTTTTTTTTAATCATTTGGGTTTTGTGCTAATTAACGAAATTGAGAGTGATTGCAATATAATGGCCAAAATTGGGAATTGAGCCCATTTTTCAAATAATATAATTAGTAGACACAGTTTCAAAACTATATTTTTTACTAACATCTTGAGTCTAAGAGTCTCGATTTTGGGCTATAAATTGAGTCATGTTCTGATTGGGTCTGAGGTGGCACTTTACCACTTGGAAATCGAGTCTTAGAAACTCGATTTATATATTTACATTTATTTATTTATTTTTATCATTTGGGTTTTGTGCTAATTAAAGAAATTGAGAGTGAAGCTCGTTTTGGTAATAGGAACAAGTTTCACAGGTATTTTACTGAACTATCCCAACAAATTTTTTATTGCAATAAGTTTCATTTTGTTGCAATAAAGCTCTATTGCAACGAAATTTTTTCGTTGTCCACTGATGCGATTAAGTCTGTGATAATAGACTATTGCAATAAAATTTCGTTGCAATAGTTTGTTGCAATAAAATATTTTTATGAATAAAAATATTTTATTGCAACAAAAATTATTGTGACTATAAATATTTCATTGCAATAATTTCTACATCTTTGACATCTTTGAATTCTTATGTCATGTGTATGAGTTATGTTATTAATTTCAACTTAAACAAAGTATAAAGGAAAGAATAGAGAGAGAAAAGAATTGAGAAAAAAAAGTAGTAGAACAGGGTAACACAACACCCACCCATACCCATTTCTTCTTGAAATAGAAATAAATGCTAGTAAAAAATTAAAAATTAATTGAAATTCAATTTTGAGATACGTGGGGTCAAGGCTTCACCCGGTCACGACACGTTGACGTGTAGGGCGAGTCAGTGATTTTTTTTGGACAGAGAGAGAGAGTGAGTGAGTGAATTGATTTTGTTTTTTGTCCTAGTATTAATTTTGGACTATCTGTTAAAAAAAAAAGAAAAATGAAAAAGGCAATTCGGATTTTTTTATTTATTTATTTTTATCATTTGGGTTTTGTGCTAATTAAAGAAATTGAGAGTGAAGCTCGTTTTGGTAATAGGAACAAGTTTCACAGGTATTTTACTGAACTATCCCAACAAATTTTTTATTGCAATAAGTTTCATTTTGTTGCAATAAAGCTCTATTGCAACGAAATTTTTTCGTTGTCCACTGATGCGATTAAGCCTGTGGTAATAGACTATTGCAATAAAATTTCGTTGCAATAGTTTGTTGCAATAAAATATTTTTATGAATAAAAATATTTTATTGCAACAAAAAATATTGTGACTATAAATATTTCATTGCAATAATTTCTACATCTTTGACATCTTCCATCTTTAAAATAATGTCGTTTGCATCTCTGAGATAAGCAGCAATCGTTGTGCTCATTTTTACAAAGTGAGAGATTACAACTAGAAAATCTTCCTTGGTTGCTTCATGCAATTTCACATTCAATTTTCGAGTGTGTGATTGGTGACGTTCGCTCATCCTAACTAGAACAACCTTCTTTGCATTATAGTTATCGATCATTTGATTAAAAGATCGCCTTCCATCTTCAAAAATTCGATCACTCTAGAGAGTTGTGATAACTATAGAATGGAGATAAACTACTATAATTAAAATGAACTAGTAACAACAGATAAAAAAAGAAATTAAATCAAAAAATGTTAAAGAAACTTACCAATTGTTTCATGAATTTCTTGAAGATATTGCTCCATCTGCTTAGCTTGAAGCGCTATAGGTACTGCTTCATCTTCTTCTTCAACTACATGGGGTGCATCAACGCTCAACTTATTGATTTCATTGAAAATTCAATGAATGTTCCTTTTCAACATTCCCACTCTCTTAGGTACCATTTTTTTGAGTTGATTGGCTATGGATTTTGCTTTTGTGTGTGGGTAGTGGTCACTGCTCATATTTATAGGACATAAGCTATAGGTTTTAAGCGGGAAAAAGAGGTGAGGTGTGCTGCCAGATACGGTTAAAGAATTAATTTGAAAATTAAGCATTTGTGTTGGTAATTTGTCAAATAAAAAGCATTTTAATCTAAAATAAAAATTATAAATTGCTAACATGAAAATGAGCAATTTATAATTTTTATTTTAATCTAATGATCGATAACCACACTATAAAGACGACTGCTTTGGTTAGGATGAGCGAACGTCACGAAATTCACACTCGAAAATTGAATGTGAGATTGCATGAAGTAGCCAAGGAAGATTTTCTGGTTGCGGTCTCTCACTTTGTAAAATGGAGCGTAACGATTGTTGCTTATCTCAGAAATGCAAACAACATCGTGTTGGAGATGGAAGATGTCAAAGATGCAGAAATTATAATCAATGTCCATAAACTCTTCCCACTCACCAGGGGAATTATTTTGCACACTACAAGTGTTCTTCTATCCTTGGAGATCGCAGAACTTCTTGAAGAGGTGGACATTCCTTTTACAGAGATATGAGATCATATGATAATTTCTCGAGTAGTTAATGAATCAAAAAAGGACAAACATGTAGATCCACTCCTTTCTATCTTTACTTGTTGTCAAGGAAATGCACTTATGATGGATCATAGAACCATGATGGATAATAGTTAGTTTCGTTTTGATAAATTGTTTTGACCAACAAATTGTTGATAACTAACTAGGGTATTTGTATCCAAATTGAATTTCAAAAATGTCTTTCCTGTTCTTGTTCTTGCTCTTGTTTTTATTTCTATTGATATGGATATAGATTGAATTCTTATGTCACGTGTATGAGTTATGTTATTAATTTAAACTTAAACGAAGTATAAAGGAAAGAATAGAGAGAGAAAAGAATTGGGGAAAAAACGTAGTAGAACGGGGTAACACAACACCCACCCATACCCATTTCTTCTTGAAATAGAAATAAATACTAGTAAAGAATTAAAAATTAATTGAAATTCAATTTTGAGATACGTGGGGCCAAGGCTTCACCCGGGCACGACATGTTGACGTGTAGGGCGAGTCAATGATTTTTTTTGGAGAGAGAGAGAGTGAGTGAGTGAGTTGATTTTGTTTTTTGTCCTAGTATTAATTTTGGACTATCTGTTAAAAAAAAAGAAAAATGAAAAAGGCAATTCGGATTTTTTTTTTTTAATCATTTGGGTTTTGTGCTAATTAACGAAATTGAGAGTGATTGCAATATAATGGCCAAAATTGGGAATTGAGCCCATTTTTCAAATAATATAATTAGTAGACACAGTTTCAAAACTATATTTTTTACTAACATCTTGAGTCTAAGAGTCTCGATTTTGGGCTATAAATTGAGTCATGTTCTGATTGGGTCTGAGGTGGCACTTTACCACTTGGAAATCGAGTCTTAGAAACTCGATTTATATATTTACACTCAAAGACTCGATTTGTTCTTTAAAAACAACCACCTAAAATCCAAATTAAAAAAAAAAACCCCAAAAACCCATCAAATAAGAGAGAGAAAGAATTCGAGGAGAGAGAGCTCACCTCACTTCATCGGGTTAATGCCTGGGTCATATGGCCTGGGTCGCGCTTCCTGGGTCGCGCGGCCTAGGTTGCTCTTCTTCTTCGCGTCATTTCTCTTCGTCGTTGGCAGCGGCAATTCCAGCGTCTCTATGAAGATCTTTCGGACGAGGATTAAGGAAAGAATCGAAGGTCTTGATTCGCTCTTGAGGAGCGAGTCCCACTGCTAGTTATCGGAGGAAGAGGAGGAGGAGTTGTGGTGGCAGCGAAAGAGGGCAGAGTCGAAAAGCCAAGAAAGGAATGGTGGAGATAAGGGCGGGAGGGTATTTTGGTTTTTGGAAAGGTAAGGTCGTGAGATGTAAATTTTAGTGAGTGGTTTGGGTGTCCTCGTTTTTTTTTTCTTTTTTTTTTAATATCAGTTTTTTTTAATTTATTTTTTTTAAATAATATAAATCGAGTCTTAGAGACTCGATTTCCAAGTGGTCGCCACGTGGAAAAAATGCCACATTAGACGTGATCAGACCATGGAAATTGAGTTTTTGAAACTCAATTTATAGCCCAAAATCGAGTCTTTTAGACTCGAGATGTTAGTAAAAAATATAATTTTGAAACCATGCTTACTAATTATATTGTTTAAAAAATGGGCTCAATTCTCAATTTTGGCCCAATATAATTTATATAGAGTTCTATTTTAGTTATGATCTCTATGCTCTAGCATTCTGACATTGCGTGTTTCTGGAATACAAAACTAGCTTTTAGCTGCCTTTGAATGATTGGTACACAAAATGAATATATATATATATATATATATATATAAAGTAAATTAGGATTTGATAGCTTTTTCAATATATAGGTGTAAATGCATTTGAAGAGGTGGACATTCCTTTTGCAGAGATCTGAGATCATATGATAATTTATTAAGTCGTTAATGAATCAAAAAAGGACAAACATGTAGATCCACTCCTTTCTATCTTTACTTTTTGTCTAGGAAATGCACTTATGATGGATCATAGAAACATGATGGATAATAGTTAGTTTCGTTTTGGTAAATTGTTGTGACCAACAGATTGTTGATAACTAACTAGGATATTTGTATCCAAATTGAATTTCAAAAAATGTCTTTCCTTTTCTTGTTCTTGCTCTTGTTTTTATTTCTATTGATATGGATATAGATTGAATTCTTATGTCACGTGTATGAGTTATGTTATTAATTTCAACTTAAACGAAGTATAAAGGAAAGAATAGAGAGAGAAAATAATTGAGGAAAAAAAAGTAGTAGAACAGGGTAACACAACACCCACCCATACCCATTTCTTCTTGAAATAGAAATAAATAATAGTAAAAAATTAAAAATTAATTGAAATTCAATTTTGAGATACGTGGGGTCGAGGCTTCACCCAGTCACGACATGTTGACATGTGGGGTGAGTCGGTGATTTTTTTTGGAGAGAGAGAGAGAGTGAGTGAGTGAGTTGATTTTGTTTTTTGTCCTAGTATTAATTTTGGACTATTTGTTAAAAAAAAGAAAAATGAAAAAGGCAATTTGGATTTTATTTTATTTTTTTTTTCATTTGGGTTTTGTGCTAATTAATGAAATTGAGAGTGATTGCAATATAATGGCCAACATTGGGAATTGAGTTCATTTTTCAAACAATATAATTAGTAGACACGGTTTCAAAATTATATTTTTTACTAACATCTCGAGTCTAAGAGACTCGATTTTGGGCTATAAATCGAGTCATGTTCTGATCAGGTTTGAGGTGGCACTTTGTCCACCTGGAAATCGAGTCTTAAAAACTCGATTTATATATCGATGCTCAAAGACTCGATTTGTTCTTTAAAAACAACCACCTAAAATCCAGATTAAAAAAAAAAAAAAAACCCCGAAAACCCATTAGATCAGAGGGAGAAAGAATCCGAGGAGAGAGAGCTCACCTTACTTCATCGGGTTGATGCCTGGGTCTCGCTGCCTGGGTCACATGGCTTGGGTCGCGCTGCCTGGGTTGCGCTGCCTGGGTCGCTCTTCTTCTTCGTGTTGTTTCTCTTCGTCGTTGGCGATGGCAATTCTGGTGTCTTTGTGAAGATCGTTTAGGTGAGGATTAAAGAAAGAATCGAAGGTCTTGATTCGCTCTTGAGGAGCGAGTCCCACCGCTAGTTATTAGAGGAAGAGTCGTGGTGGTAGCAGGAGAGGGCAAAGTCGGAAAGCCGAGAAAGGAATGGTGGAGATAAGGGTGGGAGGGGATTTTGGTGTTTGGGAAGGTAAGGTCGTGAGATGTAAATTTCAGTGAGTGATTTGGGTGTCCTCGTGTGTTTTTTTTTTTTTTTTTTTTTTTAATTATATATATAAAAAATAAATAAACACAGTTTTTTTTTCTACAAAATAGGACCACTAACCAAAAAAAAAAAAAAGACTCATCACACGCGCGAAGCGCGTGTGATGAGGCTAGTCCACTTATAAATTAAATTCTCAAAAAAAAAAATATATATATATATAATATAAATAATAAAAAATAGGACCACTCTGTTTGGAATCCTTTTTTTTTTTTGGGTTCAAAACTACCCTACACCTCTTTGTTTAAGTACAGACAATTAAATAACAATCTGGTAAGATACAGCTCTAACTCTCGTTAAAACCATGACCTAAAAAATAAGATCACTATCCGGTTGATTTTAATTACTTTATCCACTTATAAATTAAATTCTCAAAAAAAAATTATTTATATAAAATA
>NW_027070264.1:20141-168982 GCF_002906115.3 Quercus suber
AAAATAGGACCACTAACCAAAAAAAAAAAAAAAAGACTCATCACACGCGCGAAGCGCGTGTGATGAGGCTAGTCCACTTATAAATTAAATTCTCAAAAAAAAAAATATATATATATATATATATATATATAAAATAAAAAATAGGACCACTCTGTTTGGAATCCTTTTTTTTTTTTTGGGTTCAAAACTACCCCTACACCTCTTTGTTTAAGTACAGACAAAATTAAATAACAATCTGGTAAAGATACAGCTCTAACTCTCGTTAAAACATGACCTAAAAAATAAGATCACTATCCGGTTGATTTTTAAATTACTTTATCCACTTATAAATTAAATTCTCAAAATAAAAATTATTTATATAAAATAAAAAACACAAGTTTTTTTAAAAAAAAATACAAAATAGGACAAGTAAAAAAAAAAAAAAAAAACCTTACCGCACGTGTGAAATGGGATATATTTTCATTTCTTTATTGTTTGTCTTTATTTTTTATTTTTTTTTATTTTTTAATGTAATTCTTTTAATTTCTTTATGCATACTATTATTTAAAGTAATTTAAATATTAATCTAAGGGTTGAACCAATAAATGATCATATTACTTCTTGAAAAGTTTAATTCTCAATTTGGTTATCTATACTACTATTTAAAGAGTTTCACATGTTTGGAATTTCATTTTTTGGGTTCAAAACTACCCCTACACCCCTATGCTCTATGTTTAAGTAGAGACAAAACTAAAGGAAAATTCGGTAAAAATATAATTCTAACTCCCACTGAAACATAACTTAAAAAATAAGATCAATCTCTTGTTAATTTTCAAATTACTTTATCTATTTTTAAATTAAATTCTCAAAATAAAAATTATATACGTGCGATTAGCCTAGTATAAAATAAATTAGGATTTGATAGCTTTTTTCAATATATATTACATAAATAGAGATCCCACCAGAGAAAGAGAAAGAGAAAGATCTGAGCAGTGGCGATGGGAAATTCCGTAACCGTCGTCTTCAAGGCTGTTGGATTTCTTCCTCCGCCTCCTCAATGATCCTTCCAACTCCGACGTCATCAGCACCGTCTCTTTCAGAGCCAAGATACTTGTAACTCCTCTCCTCTCTTCTACAACTTTCTTTTTCTGTTTCAATTTTCAACTTCTTGTTCTTTGTTTTCGATTGCTGAGCAAAATTAGAGCATGTTGAAAACTATACCTATTGTGTGAAACTTAACGTTTTAGTTTAATGATTTGCAATTTCACGTTAATATTATTTAATTAGCTCCTACGAGCTTCGTTTAAATTCTACCTACAGGGGCGGAGCCAGGAATTTTTGTTTGGGGGGGCCAAGTTGTGACGCTAATATATTTATCAAGACAAATTCCACACCTACACACACATATATACACACACGCACGCTTTTTTTATTATATATACACACATATATATACACACTTTTTTATTTGATAAGTTATACATATACACACACCCAACAACAAAAAAAAGATCTTAGTATTTTCAATCAAAATTATTTTTGACGGCGATCTTTCATAAAATAAATTTCATTTTTTCCATTTTCATAGTCAAAATCTTAAAAAGTTTCATTTTAAACACAAATTATCAAATTTTATGCTAAAGTAAGTAAAAAAATCTTTCAATTGAACTAATGAAATTTTCAAAAACATGAATGATCCAAAACTTGGAGAAATAAGTTAGGCTCCAAACAAATTTAAAGCTACCTTGCTTTAACACATTATATGGCAACTAAAAACACATTTCATGTATAGTTTTAGTGACAAATTTTTTTTAATGAGTCAATGACTTGTTAATCGTCACATAACGGGTTGAAAAATATAGATTTGAACATTTTTTATACCAAATTTTATCAAATATTTAACAAATATAAAAGCACATTTTACAATAAAAAATAGAATTGTGAAAAATAAAGTTATATCTTTATAACTATTAGACCAATTATTTTTTTTAAGAGCATTATTGGACTAATTCAAATATTTGGGGGGGCCAACTCTTATTTTTTAGACTAAATTTTGAAAACATAAAAATAATTGTATATATATATAACACATTTCATGTATAGTTTTAGTGACAAATTTTTTTTAATGAGTCAATGACTTGTTAATCGTCACATAACGGGTTGAAAAATATAGATTTGAACATTTTTTATACCAAATTTTATCAAATATTTAACAAATATAAAAGCACATTTTACAATAAAAAATAGAATTGTGAAAAATAAAGTTATATCTTTATAACTATTAGACCAATTATTTTTTTTAAGAGCATTATTGGACTAATTCAAATATTTGGGGGGGCCAACTCTTATTTTTTAGACTAAATTTTGAAAACATAAAAATAATTGTATATATATATTTTAAAAAATTTTAAAATTTTGAGGGGGCCATGGCCCCCCCACCCTTGTACGTGCCTCTGCCCCTGTCTACCTATGACTTCTGCTCCAATTTTTTTTTTAATTAATTACGAAATTTAATTAGATCATCCATACTTCGTTTAATCCTGATCTCGTTTCACGAGTTTTTGCTGTGATCGCTTATACGATTTAACATTTCACAAATTTCGCACTACCTATAAGTTGTAATGTTATGGTTACCTTTTTTTTTTTTTAATTAATTAATTAATTATTTTTTAAGGTTTGGTGGCTAAGTCTACTGGTTTAAGCTTGGGGCTTTTATGAATTGGAAATGTTTTTTCTCTCTCTCTCTCTCTCTCTCTCTCTCTCTCTCTCTATTTTATTTATATATAATATATGAATATTCAATTCTTGGTTTATGAATTCCTTTCCCTTAGAATTCATGAGAATTTGAGACACCTTTCCTTCGATTCTAATAAGATATATTTCAATTTCAGCTGTCTAAGAATAGCATTCTGTGTTTTAAGCATTATTTCTTTATTTAGATTGCATCTTCTCAAGATTTTAGGGCATGTACTGATTAGTTGTTTACAGCAAAGTAATGACAAAGATTATTTCACAACAGCCAAACAGATTTTTATTATTTATTTTTTGTAATTATAAATTCCACTCTGTTCATTTTTTGTAGGAACTACAAATGATATGTTTGAACAGAACTCGAGTTACATGGTTAAAACATGTTGCAGGAACAGCACTATGTGTCCAAGCTGCACTTCTCGCGGCCTCCAGTCTTGTGCGTTGCTGGATTTCCTTCCAGGGTATTAAGGCTGTTTTTGTGAGCTACAGAGATCAAGTAGGCGACGCAACTTGCTCACTTGCTCTACTCACTACAACAAAAAATGTTTATTACAACAACAAAAATCGTTGCAATAACACCGAAGTCATTGCAATAGTTTATGTAAAGTGTTGCAATAAAATTTGAGGTAATAAGTTTGTGCTACAAAAAATTTTTGTTGCAATAAATCTTAAATATTTTAATGAAAATTTTTATGTAATAATATATTTGCTATTGCAATAAACAGTTTATTACTTCGAATATCTTGTAGTAATAGGCTATTATTTCATGAATTTTATTACCATAGATTGTAAACAATTGACAAAAATAATTTGGGTTCAAATTATTACAACGGTATATTTATTGTAATAGTTATTTTTTTTTCATATTTTTCTTACAATATATTGTAAAATAATTGGAATTAGATCATTGTAATAATATATTCATTGCAGCTTCATGTTTGTCATTGCAATAAATTGTAAAATAATTGATATTTTAGTTATTGCAATGTTAAATTTGTTGCAATAAGCCATTTCTTTGAAATTTCTATTATAATATATCGCAAAATATATAATTGGTATCAAGTTATTACATGGTTTCTTCAATTTAAGTTATTAAAAAAAATTGATTTCTTTAATTTAAGTTATTGCAAAAAAAAAAAATTTATAAATTCAATTTAGTATTAAAATCTCTATTGCAACAGAAAATTATAAATTAATACAACTAATTATTATTAATGTAATAATTTACTATTTTTAAGTTACTATTGCAACGACTTTTAATTTTTAGATGTGATATTATGTCTAATACCAATATACTAATTTTGTTGTATTAACACTTGATGTAATAGACTTATTTTGGTGTAGTGACTTGTGTATCATAGTCTCTCAATTTTGAATATAAAAGTTAGTTTTTGTGCGTCTTAAGTTGGAAAGGTGTGACTGACTCTATGATGGATTTATGATTGATTCTTTATGACCACACTAAAAAATGTTTTGACTGACATAGCTTTGTAGCTGTTACTGGTAATATGTATACTTCTCTTTCCTCTGGCATTACTACTTATAATCAAGTGGTTTTGCAGATGTAATGAGTTTATTAGAAAACATTGTAGTATTTTAGAGTATATCTTCATATCTCCAGAGCCCATTTAATTATTTTCTGTGTCTTTGCAGATCCAGAAGTTTGCTTTGTGATTTTCACAATTTACGAAACAGATGTATTCATAAATGCTTTGAAGGTGAAACCAATGGGCCTTTATAATCTATATATTACTAAAAGCTAAAGCGTAGCATTTAATGTTGCTATGCTCCCATTAAGCCACATCAGCAACCATGTCATTACCTTACTTTTTCTAAATTTTTTCCATAATTTTAAAATACTTTTCCTAAATTTTTCCCATAATTTTAGAATACTATAAAAAAAAAAAAAAATTGATTTCCAACCCTATTTGTACCATAAAGCTCAATCTTACGTTAATGTTGTTAATGTTGTCCATCATAAAGCCTAAACCCAAGCCAAATAGTCTTTAATGCTAACCCCTCTGTGTCTCCCCGGTCTTTCTCCTTTTGCTCTTCTTGTCTTTCACGCTTTCAAAACTTCAGAATTTCACCTTTCTAACGCCAAACTCTCTCTCTTCCCTTGGTCTCTTCCTCTCCTCATTTAACTGAATCACTTCTTCGTTCTTCGTACCTGTTCAATTGCCACTGTTAAAAAAATCGGAATCCTTAATAGGCACGCAATATCTCTTCCTTTTGTAATTAACATTTTGCTATTCTTTCAATTAATTGAGCATTAATTCAGCCCTTCTTCAAATCTGTGTCTCTTGGTTAGTGGTGATTCTTCCTATTGATCAAGAGGTTTATCATAACGTTCAATTGTTGCCCATTGGAAAACACCCACTGCTTTATTTTTTTTCTATATATATATCTGTAATTTCTCTTCCTCCATAGATAAAGAGCCTATCAGCCTAACCTATGCCAATGCAGAATCCAATCCTTCCCACCAAGAAGCCCCCACGAAATTTTCAGATTTGAAGCCATGGATATTTGTCATGGGGTTCTCAGTAAACAAACCGACCAAAACAAAAACAAAATAGGAAAGAAAAAAAAAAAAAGCTTTTAGAATCAAAGACCTTCAACCTCCAAACCAAATAAAAAACTTCCAAGGTTTGAAAACCGTGGACGGTTCTCATAGGTTCATATTAGAGATTTTTGGGTTTCTTGGGTACTTACAGCCATTGTTGAAGCTTCAAACACCATGACCATGAGATTGCATTGCTATTTCTTCTTATTCTTCATCTCCGTCTCTGTCTCTCTAGCTCTCGTTGCGTTTTTGCCAATTTTACAGGTCTTCTTTGCTTGACTGTCACAGTGAAGGTTTGGCTGTTGCAGACGGACTACCCACTAAAAGCTTAGGCAAGCTTAGCTGTAAACCACTCTATAGTGTACCAAATGTTTGCAAGCCATCAACCACTTATTATTTTTTTCTTAAATTGCCTTGGCTTGTGTTTGTACTTAAATCAATTTTTTTAATAGGCAGACAAACCAATGTCTGCTCCTCTACCAGTTTTTGTATTTTTTTTTTAATTACATAAATGATAAATGGGGTTGGGCATAATAATAAAAAATTGGGTAATCAAATGGGCTAGACATGATTTAAGATAATTTAGATAAAGACTTGAATACAGATAGCTAAATATTAAACTCTAACAAAAAGTTTAAGTATATTAATTTCATATATATATATATATATTCATTGTTTGAAATATAGACATTCATATTTATTTGAATTATTTTAGTCAATTTTTATATTTTTACTAATTTAATATATATATTTATTTATAAAATAATTATTAAATTAATTATTACATTATCACTATTCGACTTCAGTTCAAACTCAGTTCACTCTTAAAAACATTGAACATCTCCTTTTTATTGTTCTTTTAACAATCCGGGTTTCAAAACCACCATTGGTATAACAAATCGGAGAGCAAATTATGGAGAGAGATCACAACTTTTCTTTTCTTTGTTTCTCATGAAAAAAGTATATGGGAAAATGTTTTTTTTTTTTTTTTTTCCAAATTTGGTAGGTTGTGGTTGGTCATGATTATTGAGAGTTAGAGTTGTTTGGTTGTTGACGATAAATGGGTCATGAATGTTTTTAGAATTTGAGAAGTTAGTTGTCAGTTGGAGCTTGTGTGTGTGTTTTTTTAATTGTTTCACTCTTTGCCATTGGAACAATTGTTATATTATAGGTATTGCATATATTCACCAATTGTAGGAGATAAGGTCCCAAATTTTGCAGATTTAATTTTTAACTTGCCCCAACGAAAATTTATTTATTTATTTTAATAATTAAAGTACTATACAAAGAAAAAAATAGATGGTTTATGATATTGTATGTATTTAAATTATAGGTGGGCAATTTTATCCAAACAAAAACACGTCTCATTTATAGAGGGGTGCACAAAAAGTGTAATGTATTAAAAACGTATAGCAAATATGCTCTTGCAATCTTGCTTTGTTTTTTAGTAGATGTTTGTTTATTTTATTTTAGTCATACGAAAGGAGTGCACATTGCATTGAAGTGTGCATTGCCATTTGTTGTTTGACTAATACATTTTTCATATAAGGTTTTGTAATTCTATTTTAAAGATCAATGAGCACTAGCCTCTTTAGACATTGAATATAGACTTCCAAAGATATTCTTGCTATTTTTCTACTTTAAATTTCCAATGTTGTATGAAATTGGTACTTCTCTTTAAGGAGGTGAATGAACAGCTAGCCAAGGAAAGACAAAATGTGGCCTTGAGTAAGAGAAGATTGTTGAACCATTCAAAATGAATTAATAATAATAAATATTTAATACTCACAAATAAGGATAAATACAATACTAATAAATGCATTTATTTCATTCCATAAATGAGCTCCTTAACATTTGGCACATACACTGTAATTATTAGCACAAAAACTTAAAAGGCTAATAGCGTTTATTTTAAAAAGATTAATTTAAAATTTAAGTTTTAATATTATAGGTATTACATTTATATTTGTAAAGAAAACAAAAATCTATTACAATTCTAAACTTATCTATAAATACTGTATTATCAAAGTCGTGGACTTTATGTTGACTTCATGAAAGCTTTCCATATCAGTTTTGCAAGCCTCACAAATTTATACCTCAGTTATTTATTTATTTGTTATTTTTAATGTTTATTTTCAGCTCCCGATTGCCCCAAATTTTCTTTTCAATTCTTTCTCTCTGTTTCCGACCTACGAAGTCGATCATTTCTCCTCCTTCAACTAAGTCAAAGCCCACATTGGATTTATCATCAAGCCCCAACCAAAAGATTTAGAGAAAGATATGGAAAAATCCAATATGGTTCAAACTCCTTTGTTGAAAACACACTCTATACTTCCTCTTTTGCTCATTCCAAATCTCATACTCTTCTTCTTCTTCTTCAAAAACTAAGTTATGATTTTTTTTTTTTTTAAGGCTGAGATCAATCAGTTATTGAGTCTAATCATCTTTCTTTGTGAGCTTATCAGCAATGCCTCTGATATTGATCATTAATATAGATTTGCTATGTTGCTCAAACCTTGATTTAGTTTTATGCCTAAAACTATTTGGAAAATTAAAATAAGAAATTTTGTTTTTGTTTTTTGTTTTTTGCTCTTATAATGTTTTATATGTTAGTAATTGTGGCCATCCTGGCCTATTTTGGTGAATTTTGGCTGAAGTTAAATGAAGCCATCTTTTTAGAAAGAAAAAAGAGTAGAAGAAATTTGAAACTATGGACTATGGTTGACGAAGCTCCAGTAAATTTTGCAAATCTTTTCACAAGATTATATATGAACCACACAGAAAGTTAAATTAGTTGACCATTCAAAAATCTAGGATGAATACAAAAATTAAAAAAAAAAAAAAAGGATAAATACAAAGTTATTTGAACAACCATCTAAAAAAATAATTTAGTTTTTCCTCTTCCTCATTTAAAAAAAAAAAAAAAAAAACTTTTATCTCTCTCTCTCTCTCTCTCTCTCTCTCTCTCTCTCTCTCTCTCTCTCTCTCTCTCTCTCTCTCTCTCTCTCTCTCTCTCTCTCTCTCTCTCTCAGAGTAATAACTTATTCTTACCCTACTTATTACCAAATAACTTTAACTGTTTACCAGCCTAAAATATCTTTAAACTTTATTGTGCTAAAAAACATAAGCTTAAATATTAGGTGAGTCCAACAACTATAGCTCATGTTTCTCCTCATCTCAAAATTGGACATGGCACTAGCCTTTTTTCAAAGCCACCAATTATGCAAGTTTGGACATTATTTTTATCGATAGTCATGGTTCTCCTATTATAGTCCATACTAAATTAATTCCTTGCCAAGGAAACCCATTGTGAATGGCTGCCATGCTCTATTGAGTGTTACACTCTTGTCACGAACTGTGGATCAAGGATTTCATTGCGAAGTTTGCCAACTCATAATTGCTGACATCAATTGGGTTGTAGGAACCATTCTTGAAGCAGATTTCCGATGTGTTAGAACAAATTCATTCTTTTTGTGAAATAGGTAGGACATATATCCTATAGAACAGTTTCTAGATAGAGTAATAATTAAGCGTAAGCTTTGGAGTTCTATCGCTTTTGAATTTTATTATTAAAAAAAAAAAAAACTATTTAGGATGTTTCATAAATATTTCATTTTTGGAATTTTTCCGTGCATCGCACGGGTTAGCGACTAGTATAGATAATCATCAAAACTTCATGAAGCCTCTGGCCAAACTAAGGTTGAAAATACTTTACTTCATTCTCATGCACTGATGGTGTCATGCTTTTTTTCCTCTTTAAGGAGATCTTGAAGGATATTCCAACTCTGAATAGTACTATGGCTCTGAAATTGTATCGTAATCTGAGTTTTTTCCTTCAAATAGACACCTGGATAGGTAAAAAAAAAGACTGCTGTCGATTAATTAGGTCATTCCAGTATATGTATATATTGAGTGTATGCCAATATATAAATGTGAGAAAATACTGAGCAAGGTTTTCTGTGTATGCAGAGCTTTTGTGAACTTGAATCTTATGACTTCTCTTGAAACTGATACTCCTCAAATGTCACCAAGCTTGAAAAATGAAGTTGACCAACACTCATCTACCCAGGAAAAGGAAACTACATTCACTCACAAGTTTGAAGGAATTCAAGCATCATTGCCACCCAGCTTCACAGCATTACTGACCGACTGTTGCGCTGAGGTCTACCAAGGTAGATATGTTGCTCCAGTTAAACCGGAGAAATTTCTGATTCTGCATGATGACTCAATTTCCTTGATTGAAATCTGTAGGTTCAGGTTCAGCCCAATCAAATCTCTGTGAGGAAGTTGATCTCAAATCCCAAATTGTGGTATTCTTCTGAATTTTTGGTTCGATGTTATTGACAGATGTGTTTGATAACCAGCAAAATAAGCAGTAACATGTTGCCTATTATTACATGGGTGGCTTGGAAATCAAAGGCCACTTTCGAGATTGTACTTTTCCTACTATGCAAGATTTATGATCAATTGTACTTGTGATTTATTGACATATTTTGATGTTTATTGCAGAGATACATGGAAGATTCTTCCTTCCAAGGTAAGTCTATTTTAAACTTAATGCTTAATTAATCACAAACATTTTAGCCTGATGTACTGAAGGGAGCTTGATCTGAGCATAACCGGCAAGACTATTCGCTTTGAAGCTATGTGGAGTCATTCATACAGGATACTGCTCATCGCTTTTTATAAACCCTGTCTTGAACTTAGTTTTTAGTTATATACGTGCAATTCAAAGGAAACACAGAAGCTGCTAAAATATGACTATTAAGCACTGCTGTCAATGGAAAATTTTGTTTCATCAACTTTGTTATTCAAGATGATCATTTGCTAAGGATTTTTATTTTTCCTGTTTTTACCAGACATGTTGATTAAAGTGGAGAAAGTTATTAGCGAAATTGGTGGTGATTTGACACTGTAGTTGTACATGGCTTTGCAAATGAAGTCTGGAGCAGAATACATTTTCATTCATTACCCTGCAATGGAAGTTGCATATGGCATTTGATACATACAGGCTAAACCATGTTCATATTCTCCCCTACAGAGCGCCCCCACCCCCTTGTTATAATTTCTAAAAGATATTTGTAGATAATGAAGTTGCTTGTTGAAAGTGGGTTTCACAAATAATTGAAAATCTTGGTAACTAGGGTATTTTTTCTCTCTGAAAGTTTGTTTGCATTTTTTTGTTCTTTGACTGCAAATATCTTCCATATCATTTCTGTGTTCTATGCTCACAAAGTTCACCATATCATCATTTCAATGGAGTAATAAAAATATGACGAGACAAATATGATGGTAGCTTATTAGACAAATATGATGAGACAAAAGATACAATTTTTGGCAGCTTTCATAATAAATATAAGGAAAAAAAAAATAGTTAATTTTCAAAAAAATCTAGTTTTGTTATAATTTAAAAAAAAAAAGAAAAAAAAAAGAAAAGAGACAAAGCTTTATAAAACAGATTCACTAGCGTGAGTGATTGATGGACATGGAGGGTTTTTCTGACTCTTTGCTTCCTTTTTTGGCAGCATTTTTTGGTTATTTGAGGAACGGGAAGAAATGGAAAGACTAAAAGGAACAAGAAATAGAAATTTGACGTTAGATTAGTGACGTTGGTTAGTGTGACAGTGAATATGTTCTAGAAAAGTTCTGGTGCCACACTCTAGTTTACAACTCGCCCATGTAGTGAGTTGTGGCTGGTGGAGGGGTATTGATGGGTCCATGTGGGAACACCCCTCCACCAATCACATTCACCTATGTAGCGAGTTGTGGGCAATGTTGGGGGCAGTGTGTGGTGCCAGAACTTCTCTATGTTCTAGGTTGAATTTTTTTTCCCTAAATTGTTGTAACCCCTAAAATTTTATCTTAAATTTTAGCAATTAGAGACATCAATTTATTGGTATTTCCCATCCACTACACTGTATTTTGATTTATTTCCCTTCTAAGAGAGTGGGATTGGACGTATAAATGATTTGCATTTGTAATATAAAAAAAAAAATTCAATTTATGATCTAATATAAAAATATCAAAAGGAAAATACTAAAAATAATATCAAAAGCAAAATGAATAATGGGCATTACTACTACCTTTTAAACTTTCATCTTCACTTTACTGTATTTTGATGTCTTTCCCTTCTAGGAGAGTGGAAGTTGGAGGTGTAAATGACATGCATTAGGCAGAAT
The DNA here is from genome assembly GCF_002906115.3 of Quercus suber. NCBI lineage: Eukaryota > Viridiplantae > Streptophyta > Magnoliopsida > Fagales > Fagaceae > Quercus > Quercus suber. The sequence continues at coordinate 31,614 of NW_027070264.1, forward strand.
TTTTGTACCGATGAATAACATGTTTAGAATTTAAAAAAAAAAAACCAAATAAAATAAAATAAAATAAAATACTAAACTCGAAAAAAATTAATACTCAACCATAGTGTTTCCCATATATAGAGATGTTTGATGTTCAAATCCCACTCACTTAAAAAATGTATTAAAAATACCACAAAAAGAAGAAGGAAATGCAACCTAGATAACAAGGGCCACAAAAAATTCAGTTTGTTATCATTTTTTTCTTACAAACTGACTTAGTAATTTATGATATTGAGGCCACATTTTGACAGCATAATAAATAACTACTACTAATTATTATTATTATTATTATTATTATTATATGTTTAAAAGTTACACATTAGATTGTAAACACATCAATGATACTTCCAACTCCGACGTCATCCTTACCATCTCTTCCAGAGCCAAGACCTTTGTAACTTCTCTCCTCTCTTCTACAACTTTCTTCTTCTGCTTCAATTTTCAACTTCTTGTTTTTTGTTTTTGATTGCTGAGAAAATTAGAGCATGTTCAAAACTAATTGTTTGAAACTTCAAGTTTTAGTTTAATCTCTATTGATTTGCATTTTCACATTAATATTATTTAATTAGCTCCCCCAATCTTCCTTTAAATTCTTATCTGAGTTTGGGAGTTTGTGCTTTGTCTATTCATACTATTCAAATTTGGAGGAATTTCCCGTGCTTTTGGATGATCTACCTAAAAGTTCTGCTCCGATTTTTAATTTTGTATTATACACGCCATTTAGAAATATTAGATTTTTACCACTGCGCATTCTATGTGCGGTAGTTACTCCGTAAGTATAAGTGCTTGTAGGGTGTAGGGGACAAAGGCCGGAGTTTAATATATATATATATATATTAAATTTTTGTTTTACTAATTTTGAAATATTTTATGATTTATATCACTTTCAATTACCAAAATGGTGCACACTGCTTTTAAGTTCATAATTCTCTTCACCTCCTGCTCTTCAATTTAGTTAAAATGAAGTTAAATACTATCACTCATAGGTTAGCTGTGTTCTACAGATCCAAATTGTCTTTTAAGTTATATTACTTCCGTCTCACTTTATTTGTTCTCTATTTCATTTTAGGATGTCCAAAAATATTGTCCTGTTTCTAAAAATAAAAGTTATTACTTTACTAATGTTCTTATTATACCCCTATTTATTTAATAATTCAATTTTTTGATAAATTTATTTAAGGATAGTTTTGAAAATTTATACATTTTAAAAAGTAAACAAGACAATAAATGACGTTTTCTTAAAAAATTTGACTTTTCAAACAGGACAAATAAAGTGAGACGAAGGGAATAATAATCTTTTCACGTAGTTGTATGGGATGCGTGGAAGGAGTTTTGTTCTTTTGTCAATGTTTCAACATAATGCATCTGATGTTATTAAAATAAATAAAGCCTCTAAGGTTCCTACCAATATCCCAAATATATAAATCTCATATTCTTGGAAATTTTAGTAGAATTAAGTCAAACATAGAAATAATTACATTTTTTAAACACTCACATAAGTCTTTGTAAATAGAATAAGCCCCACATTTTGCTCAATCAATTCGTGAAACCTCCCACATTAGTCTATTTATAATTGGGTAAATTTATCCATTAAGTAAATTTATACTAGCTCTATTCATTTTACATTTATTTTTTTATTCTTTCTTTGCGTGTGCCAAAGATGAAGAGAGTAGATAATAATTGCAGTGTATAAAGAGAGAAACAACTAAAAATCAAGAAAATATGATATTTTAATAAAATAAAGTTAATGAAATAAAGTTTAGAATAAATAATCTAATGCAAGTGTTTTTCAAAAGTTGATATATAAAATAAAAAAAAAAGTAAGTTCTTACACTAAAATGCAAATCACATTCCAAAGAATTTAGATGTCATTAGCTGGGTAACGTCAATTCCCTAATCCAAATGCTACCTAAATTTGGGTACAAATAAATAAACAAACCAAACAAACAAACGTAACTCCAAATTCCAATCTAGTATTTTACCAACAAAAAAGAAAAAGAAAAAAGAATTTCGAATCTTGTAATGTTTACCATACTAAAACGAAAAAAACGATCCCTTATAGTATCACTAATTCCACCCCCGGGGCTAATCTTGTGCCTAATTCTTTCGCATTATTTATAGCTATTGCTGTTAAATTCTTCTGAGCACATTCAGAAAATATTAATCTAAGATTTAGCTTTTTCGTATGAATAATTATCTTCTCCAATGAGGTAGCTTTATTGATTACATACAAGGCAAGCTGCATTTCAGCAAAACAGCCAACAAAATCAATCAATTCAACCACCTTGAGGCATTGGTGTGTAGATTTATCCTGTGTATATGTATCCCCCTGCGCCTTCATTTTTTCACCATCTGGCTCAAACCGTCACAAGGAAGAAATAACGGTGTTATGCTAGTTAAAAGTCAGAGATACCATTCTTATTAACAATGTCATCAACAAAAGATTAAAAGGTGAGAATTATTGTGTAGCCACAAGTAATATCTTTATTATATTTCCATATTTGTTGAATATATGTACGTCATCACCCATGCAATGCCAACTGAGACCATTGTAGGTTCCATAAGGCTTGTAATCGGGTTTATTTGCAAATGAACATCAAAATATCATTACAACAGAAGGAAAACATAAGCATACTTGAGCTATTTATGTGAACAAGGGTAGCTTACCTAATCTATGAGCTAGAAACTACACCACATTCAACCAAACAAAAGTTACAAAAAACTAAAAACAAAACAACACTTCAAATAGGCTTATCATTTTTATCCTACACATTGAATGCTATCCATTTTGGACTGATCTTATTTGCAATGGTCACTGGGTCACTAAAAAAAATCTTGAGAGAGAAAGATCCACAACTTGCAAGTTCTTTGTGTGCTGTTAAGGTTTTCAAAAAACATTAAAACATGATACTTGCTTTCAAAAAAGGAATGAAAAAATCTCACACAATAAACCCGTTGAGTGAGAGCCTCAAAAATTCCACAACTTGAGTTAGATAGTTGTACTTCCACAAGGCATGGCTCACATTACATGATAAGGGTGGAGCACGCACACTCACACACACACCTAGCTATATATATAAATGGTTAGAACGAAGTTACATAGAATGTATCTCTTTATCAATGTTATGCATGTCATGTTAATAATCTTTTATCTATCATCTAATGTAATAATTGAGCTACAATGCTCTTGGTATGTTCTAAGCATAATTTTATAGTTAGTTAACTCTAATTACTTTGATATTGCAAGCATGGATGATTTAATCAAATATTATCTAACCATGGATTTGTCACTTCTTAGAAAACTGATGAATTTGTCAATAAACATATTCAATTTAAATGTTAGTGATATTACAATGTTAAACGTTACACTAGGTGTGACTTAAATCAAGCCAATAACCTCTATAGACAGCCAAAAACACATAATAAAAATGACATGGTAAGGGTTGTACAAGTGAACAACAAAAGGAGTTTTATAAAAATAATTTCATAATGTTTTTTTTTTTCAAAACAATTGAGACAACAATTAAACATCACGTGTGAGTTATCTACAGTTGATACTTGATAGCAAAGCAAATCTTTGGTGACACAATACATATGCATACTTTTTTTTTTTTTTTCTTTGAAGAATACATATGCATACTAAGTTAATAGAATATACGAATTAACTGAAAATGTAGATAATAAAATTTCTGCACAATATATCCCACAACTCTAAATTTATAAGATCTACCTTGAGCCCAAATGTATGCAACATAGGGGATGCCTTTAGAAAGGAAGTGCAATTAAAGAGGCCATTCGTGAAATGGTATATACCCAATTTCAGTTGCCTAAGATTTCTGAACTCTGGAATTCTTGTGAACCGTTTTCTCTGAACAATTGAACCAAGATGTAAGAGCACATTCATAAACAAACATTGATGTATGGGAAAGAAAAATAGAATGCAGTTAAGATTTAAGAATCATCAAATTTATGACTTACCAAAATGTTGCTTATATCAAGTGTCTCCAGCTGAGAGAGAGATCGTGAAATTGAGCAATCATTATTATCAAATAAATATTGAGCATAGCCACCCAACACACTCAGAGAAACAAAATTGGGAACATCACCTAGAACTGCCTTCAATATTCTCATATTCACTAAATATTTGAAAGAAACAAGATTTATAGCATGAATCTCAATCTGTTGGAAATAGTTGCAGTATAATATCTCTAAATGCTTTAGCTTGGGCAAAGGGGCAGAAGTCTTTAAATTCTTCAGAGACCACGTGTCTTGCACATGTAAGCTTTCAATGAATGGGCAATTAGATAAAACATACTCGAGAACTTCCCCAGTCACATCCACAGAAGCCAAAGAGAGGTCTGTTAAGGATTCAAGACTGTAACTCTGCAGAAGCTGAGTAGTAAGAGTGTATTTAGTACCCCCAAGAGTATCCAAATGCAATGAAAGCTTTTTAACCTTTTTCCTCAGTGAAAGGCTTATCCAATTGTCAATAACTGACGTGTATGTCGCGTTCAAGTTAAACACAACTTCAAACTGATCTACAATATCATCTGGATTCAATATCAATAATGCCCTATTCACCCGGCTAATAAACTCAGATATTTCAGAAGACACTGTCATTATATAGCGATCTTTAGAAATCTCTCCCCAGTAATATTTCTTCCGCAAAGTTTCCAAAATTGAATTATTAAAAACCAAGTTACGAAACAAATATCTCCACCTTTTAGAGAGAACAATTGTTCTCTGCCTTTCTTTCAAATTCGATAGTGATGACAGAATGCAGACAATAATTTCATCTGGCAGTTCACTTAACCGATCTTGGGGTAAATTGGTTCTCTGGTAAACAATGCATATTAGCAAAGAATACAGCATCTTTTTGTAACTTTTAATCAAATTAAAAATAAAATAAAAAACTTTTGAGAATGAAATTTATTACCTTTTGAAGTTTTATTTTAGAGTTAGGATGAACTATCTTTAGCGGCTTAGTCCGATCCTTCTCCATCCTGTATGACTCAAATAAATATAATAAAAACTGTAGTCTGTAGCACAAAGAAAAGATCAAAACTTAAGTCGATATTGGCTGAGAATAGAGAAAAGAAAAAGGCAGGATTTTTAAGAATTACGAAAGTTATGAGAAGAACAAACTATATGTACCCTGAACTTGCGTATAGCATTGGCATTACTACTACCTTTTAAACTTTCTTCTTCACTTTACTGTATTTTGATGTCTTTCCCTTCTAGGAGGGTGGAAGTTGGAGGTGTAAATGACATGCATTAGGCAGAATTTTTGTACCGATGAATAGCACATTGTGTGTTTAGAAGGAAAGCAAAAAAAAAAAAAAAAAAAAAAAGTAATACTAAACTCGAAAAAAATTAATACTAAACTGCAGTGTTTCCCATAGAGATGTTTGATGTTCAAATCCCACTCACTTAAAAAAATGTATTAAAAATACCACAAAAAGAAGAAGGAAATACTACCTAGATAACAAGGGCCGCAAAAAATACAGTTTGTTATCATTTTTTTCTTACAAACTGACTTGTAATTTATGATATTGATGCCGCATTTTGACAGCATAATAAATAACTACTAATTTTTATTATTTTTTAGGCAAAAATGCAAAACTGACCCTCTAACTTTCACATTTTTTCATTTCAGTCTTCTAACTTTCAGTTTTGTCAATTCAGTCCTCTAACTTTCAATTTTGTCAATTCAAGGCTCCGTTACTGCTTCTGTTACTGTTGCTGTTAAACCCACTAAACGACGCTGTTTTGCTGCTTTTTTTTTTTTTTTTTTTTTTTTATTTTCAAAATTCAGAATTAAAAGAAAAATCTGGAAAAAAAGAAAAAAGAAAAAATTCGTCGTTCCCCTTCCCAAATTCATTTCAGTCTCTTTGAAGCTCTCTCCTCCTCCCCAGTTCAACTTTTTTCTTATCAAAACCCAATATTGAATTCCTTGCAAATTTGGCCGATTTCCTCCATCGGTTGAATCACTCTGATCTCGTTATTAACCGCCATAACCGAAACGAGCCCCGTATCGGGCCGAATAGCGGATCGGAGCTGATCCAAGTCGATGATCCCGTCGGACTTCAACGGCAAGTGGGTGACTTCAAAGCCTTGCTGCTGGAGGGTGACGGCATGAGTCGAGGACGCACTTGTGCTCAGTCTGGGTGGTGATGACGTGGCACTTCTTGTCCTTGTAGAAGTGCAAGACTCCCTTGACAGAGATATTGTTGGACTCGGTGGCGCTGGAGGTGAAGACGATTTCTTTAGGGGAAGCGCCGATGAGAGAGGCGACTTGGGAGCGAGCGATTTCGACGACGTTTTCAGATTCCCAGCCGTAAAGGTGGGTCCGGGAGTTTTTACATTGATATTTGATTTGTGCTTGAACTATTGGGTTTGATAAGAAAAAAAGTTGAACTGGGAGGAGGAGAGAGCTTCAAAGAGACTGAAATGAATTTGGGAAGGGGAACGACGAATTTTTTCTTTTTCTTTTTTTCCAGATTTTTCTTTTAATTCTGAATTTTGAAAATTAAAAAAAAATTAAAAAAAAAAGCAGCAAAACAGCGTCGTTTAGTGGGTTTAACGGCAACAGTAACAGAAGCAGTAACGGAGCCTTGAATTGACAAAAATTGAAAGTTAGAGGACTGAATTGACAAAACTGAAAGTTAGAAGACTGAAATGAAAAAATGTAAAAGTTAGAGGGTCAGTTTTGCATTTTTGCCTTTTTTTTATTATTATTATTATTTTTTTTAATGTTTAAAAGTTACACATTAGTTTGTAAACACATCAATGATCCTTCCAACTCAGATGTCATCCTTACCATCTCTTCCAGAGCCAAGACCTTTGTAACTTCTCTCCTCTCTTCTACAACTTTCTTCTAACTTCTCTCCTCTCTTCTACAACTTTCTTCTTCTGCTTCAATTTTCAACTTCTTTTTTTTTTTTTTTTTTCGTTTTTGATTGCTGAAAAAATTAGAGCATGTTCAAAACTAATTGTTTGAAACTTCATGTTTTAGTTTAATCTCTATTGATTTGCATTTTCACATTAATATTATTTAATTAGCTCCTCCAATCTTCGTTTAAATTCTTATTTGAGTTTGGGAGCTTGTGCTTTGTCTGTTTATACAATTCAAATTTTGAGGAATTTCTTGTGCTTTTGGATGATCTACCTAAAAGTTCTGCTCCGATTTTTAATTTTGTATCATACACGCCATTTAAAAATATTAGATTTTTACCACCGTGCATCCTTGATGCAGTAGTCACTCTACAAGTATAAGTGCTTGTAGGGTGTGAGGGTAAGGATCAGGATTGAAGTCTCTAGAGGGCAGCTTCACACACATATATACTTAAATTAAGTTAGAGTAGAAATTCTATCTTGTATAAATATATATATATATATATATATTAGATTTTTGTTTTACTAATTTTGAAATATTTTATGATTTATATCACTTTCAATTACCAAAATGGTGCACATTGCTTTTAAGTTCATAATTCCCTTCACCTCTTGCTCTGTTCAATTTAGTTAAAATGAAGTTAAATACTATCACTCATAGGTTAGCCGTGTTCTACAGATCCAAATTGTCTTTTAAGTTATAATAATCCTTTCACGTAGTTGTATGGGATGCGTGGAAGGAGTTTTGTTCTTTTGTCAATGTTTCAACATTATGCATCTGATGTTATTAAAATAAAGAGAGATGCTACGTCTATAACAATTTTACAATATTTTTACAACAAATCACATGTGGTTAGTTGTTTTTGGTTCAAATTTGAAACTAACACTAAGATTACTTTTTTGCCCCAACAATAACAACTAGTAACAACCTGTCACTTAGGATTTGTTGTAAAAATGTTGTAGACATATCATTTCTCTAAAATAAATAAAGCCTCTAAGGTTCCTACCAATATCCCAAACATATAAATCTCATATTCTTGGAAATTTTAGTAGAATTAAGTCAAACATAGAAATAGTTACATTTTTAAAACACTCACATAAGTCTTTGTAAATAGAATAAGCCCTACATTTTGCTCAATCAATTCGTGAAACCTCCCACATTAGTCTATTTATAATTGGGTAAATTTATCCATCAAGTAAATTTATACTAGCACTATTTATTTTACATTTACTTTTTTATTCTTTCATTACGCGTGCCAAAGATGAAGAGAGTAGATAATAATTGCAGTGTGTAAAAAGAGAAACAACTAAAAAATCAAGAAAATTTGATATTTTAATAAAATAAAGTTGATGAAATAAAGTTTAGAATAGATAATCTAATGCAAGTGTTTTTGAAAAGTTGATGTGTAAAATAAAAAATAAAAAAAAAATAAAAAATTCTTATGCTAAAATGCAAATCACGTTCCATAGAATTTAGATGTCATTATCCGGGTAACATCAATTCCCTAAACCAAATACTAACTAAATTTGGGTACAAATAAATAAACAAACCATACAAACAAACGTAAGTACAAATTCCAATCTAGTATTTTACCCCCCCCAAAAAAAAAAAAATTGAATCTTGTAATGTTTACCATACTAAAACGAAAAAAAGGATCCCTTACAGTATCACCAATTCCACCCCCGGGGCTAATCTTGTGCCTAATTCTTTCGCATTATTTATAGCTGTTGCTGTTAAATTCTTCTGAGCACATTCAGAAAATATTCTTCTAAGACTTAGCTTTTTCGTATGAATAATTATCCTCTCCAATGAGGTAGCTTTATTGATTACATACAAGGCAAGCTGCATTTCAGCAAAACAGCCAACAAAATCAATCAACTCAACCACCTTGAGGCATTGGTGTGTATATGTATCCCATGTATCCTGTGTATATGTATCCCCCTGCGCCTTCTTTGTTTCCACATCTATCTCAAACTGTCACAAGGAAGAAATAACGGTGTTATGCTAGTTAAAAGTCAGAGATACCATTCTTATTAACAATGTCATCAACAAAAGATTAAAAGGTGAGAATTATTGTGTAGCCACAAGTAATATCTTTATTATATTTCCATATTTGTTGAATATATGTACATCATCACCCATGCAATGCCAACTGAGACCATTGTAGGTTCCATAAGGCTTGTAATCGGGTTTATTTGCGAATGAACATCAAAATATCATTACAACAGAAGGAAAACATAAGCATACTTGAGCTATTTATGTGAACAAGGGCAGCTTACCTAATCTATGAGCTAGAAACAATACCACATTCAACCAAACAAAAGTTACAAAACTAAAAACAAAACAACACTTCAAACAGGCTTATTTGCAATGGTCACTGGGTCACTAAAAAAAAATCTTAAGAGAGAAAGATCCACAACTTGCAAGTTCTTTGTGTGCTGTTAAGGTTTTCAAAAAACATTAAAACATGATACTTGCTTTCAAAAAAGGAATGAAAAAATCTCACACAATAAACCCGTTGAGTGAGAGCCTCAAAAATTCCACAACTTGAGTTAGATAGTTGTACTTCCACAAGACATGGCTCACAATACATGATAAGGGCGGAGCACACTCACTCACACACACACACACCTATATATATAAATGGTTGGAACGAAGTTACATAGAATGTATCTCTTTATCAATGTTATGCATGTCATGTTAATAATCTTTTATCTATTATATAATCCATAAACACACGTTCTACGTTTTTGTTTTGTTTTTTTTTTTGGATAGTTGGGGAAGGGGAGATTTAAACCTTAGACATCACCGTTGGAAATATCAAAAGGTACTAATTGAGCTACAATGCTCCTGGTATGTTCTAAGCATAATTTTATAGTTAGTTAACTCTAATTACTTTGATATTGCAACATGGATGATTTAATCAAATTTTATCTAACCATGGATTTGTCACTTTTTAGAAAAATGATGAATTTGTCAATAAACATATTCAATTTAAATGTTAGTGATAATACAATGTTAAATGTTACACTAGGTGTGACTTAAACCAAGCCAATAACCTCTATAGACAGCCAAAAACACATAATAAGAATGACATGGTAAGGGTTGTACTAGTGAACAACAAAAGGAGTTTTATAAAAATAATTTCATAATGATTTTTTATTATTATATATTTTTCAAAACAATTGAGACAACAATTAAACATCACGTGTGAGTTATCTACAGTTGATACTTGATAGCAAAGCAAATCTTTGGTGACATAATACATATGCATACTTTTTTTTTTTTTGGAGAAGAATACATATGCATACTAAGTTAATAGAATATACGACTTAACTGAAGATGTAGATAATAAAATTTCTGCACAATAAATCCCACAACTCTAAATTTATAAGAGTTACCTTGAGCCCAAATGTATGCAACATAGGGGATGCCTTTAGAAAGGAAGTGCAATTAAAGAAGCCATTCGTGAAATGGTATATACCCAATTTCAGTTGTCTAAGATTTCTTAACTCTGGAATTCTTTTGAACCGGATTCCCTGAACAATTGAACCAAGATATAAGAGCACATTCATAAACAAACATTGATGTATGGGAAAGAAAAATACAATGCAGTTAAGATTTAATAATCATCAAATTTATGGCTTACCGAAATGAAGCTTATATCAAGTGTCTCCAGCTGAGAGAGAGATCGTGAAATTGAGCAATCACTATCAAATAAATATCGAGCATAGCCACCCAACACACTCAGAGAAACAAAATTGGGAACATCACCTAGAACTGCCTTCAATATTGTCATTTTCACTAAATATTTGAAAGAAACAAGATTTATAGCATGAATCTCAATCTGTTGGAAATAGTTGCAGTATAATATCTCTAAATGCTTTAGCTTGGGCAAAGGGGCAGAAGTCTTTAAATTCTTCAGAGACCACGTGTATTGCACATGTAAGCTTTCAATGAATGGGCAATTAGATAAAACATACTCGAGAACTTCCCCAGTCACATCCACAGAAGCCAAAGAGAGGTCTGTTAAGGATTTAAGACTGTAACTCTGCAGAAGCTGAGTAGTAAGAGTATATTTAGTACCCCCAACAGCACCCAAATGCAATGAAAGCTTTTTAACTTTTTTCCTCAGTGAATGGCTTATCCAATTGTCAATAACTGACGTGTATGTCGCGTTCAAGCAAAACTCAACTTTAAACTGATCTATAATATCATCTGGATTCAATTTCAATAATGCCCTATTCACCCGGCTAATAAACTTAGATCTTTCAGAAGACACTGTCATTATATAGCGATCTTTAGTAATCTCTCCAAAGTCATATTTCTTCTGCAAAGTTACCAAAATGGAATTATTAAAAACCAAGTTACGAAACAAATATCTCCACCTTTTAGAGAGGACACTTGTTCTCTGCCTTTCTTTCAAATTCGATAGTGATGACAGAATGCAGACAAGAATTTCATCTGGCAGTTCACTTAACCGATCTTGGGGTAAATTGGTTCTCTGGTAAACAATGCATATTAGCAAAGAATACAGCATCTTTTTGTAACTTTTAATCAAATTAAAAATTAAAAAAAAAAAAAATTTTGAGAATGAAATTTATTACCTTTTGAAGTTTTATTTTAGAGTTAGGATGAACTATCTTTATCAGCTTAGTCCGATCCTTCCCCATCTTGTATGACTCAAATAAATATAATAAAAACTGTAGCACAAAGAAAAGATCAAAACTTAAGTCGATATTGGCTGAGAATAGAGAAAAGAAAAAGGCAGGATTTTTAAGAATTACGAAAGTTATGAGAAGAACAAACTATATGTACCCTGAACTTGCGTATAGCATTGGCGGTGGAAGAGTGCGAGAGAGACTATCGGCCCTAGTGTTTGCTAGGTAGGTATTTATTATTCCTGAACTTGCGTTGAGTATACGTGGTGGACTGGACACGTTATTTGAAGATGGGCTTTTATTATGTTTCTTTTCTTTTGGGCCATAATGGGATGAGCCATTTTAACTGTTATTCTCTCTCCCAGCTCAGTTGTAGTTTTCTCCTCCCCCAAAACACACACACAACATTTGACTTGTAGCGTGCACATCATCAAAGGATAGGATTTACAAACTAGAGCTTAGAACAAAAAACCGATAGTTGTTGTGGAAGCAATATGAAATAAAATTGGGTCATGTTAACCGGGGAATTTAAGGCAATTGTTATTAATAAACTATTTTAAGGAAGTTTTTATACAACTTTTATAAAAAATTAAAAAATTATAAAAATATTAGGGTACATTTGGTGGCTGTTTTTTCCCATTATTTTTTGTTTCCTAAAAAATTTTATATTTTTGAGACTAAAAAACTTGTTAGGTAATCCAAAATAGATAGAAACAAAAACAAAAATACTGTTTTCAGTTTCTAATTTTCAAAAGTCAATGAAAATACGCATTTAATTTTATGATCTATCTCATTTAATGAGTTAGTATTAGAGTTCAAATCTTAGTAATAACATATTTTAGTATCAACATATTTTAGAATTTTCCAATTTTTGCCTCAATTTTTTTTTTTAATTTCAACTAACCAAACATGTTTTTGATTTAAAAAAGAAAAGAATTTTTTTTTTCTTTATGTTCCCAAAAACAAGTTTTTGAAAATAAAAAAACAAAAACCGTTACCAAACATAACTTTAATTTTTTATTTTTTCATAAATATTTCCTAAAATGGTTTACTAATAAATGTCATTAGGGCACTTGTTTACATTTTCAAATCAAAATTTATATTTTTCATTCAAAGATGGTTATACCACGCAACCATGGATTTTTAATAAAACAAAATGGTGTACCTTTCTTAGCAACTCAAGAGCGTTGCCTCCAAATGTTTTCATGTTTCTCTCTCTTTTTCTTTTTGGGTTTTCAGATGACTACAATATAGTGGTTCTGATGGTCAACTATAGATGTGAAAATTAAAAATCTTATTTATTTAAAGACTTTTGTAAAACCCAAAGGAGAGAGAGGACATGGGATCATTAAGGATCCTACTCTTCAGTGGTAGGATCAATTAATATTTTTTTAAATGTTACTGAATTAACTTAAAACTCTTTTTCTTCTAAAAAAAAAAAAAATTAAAAAACATGAAACTCTTTCAAAAATTATTCCTTGATTTTGTCAACCATATCAAGAAAATATTTAAACTTCTACAGATTGCAATAATGTCCAACACACTACAATTGACTCCTGAAGATTAGAAAATTACATATGACGTTCTATTACTTACAATTTTATATATTTGTCTGTCCACCACACCATATTCCCGTAAGCCACTAGAATTGGATTAATATCATTATCATGTCTCTAACTTAGGGGCTGTTTGGTAAGAGTATTTAAATATAATTTTTTGTTTTGCAATCCATAAAATGGTGGGTCCCACACTTGAATTTATTATTTGGCTAATATTTTCTGAATACAATTTTCAAAAAATTGTATCCTATTTTCCTAATTTAAAATAAGATTTTGAAAACAGCTCAGGGGTGTTTTTAGGATACAAAAAATGTTTTTAATGACATAATTGTAAATAAATTGAAAACAATGGACCCACTTATTTGTCCAAACTCTTTTGTCTCTTAAATTTAGGAGTTTATCTTTATCACAAAAAAAAAAAAAAAAAAAAAAAACTCATATTTCAAATTTGAAACTTATCATTAAAAATAAAATAAAAAACATGATGAGTTATATTCCCTTATCATTAATCACAAAAAAGTAATCTACAAATTTTACATGTTACTTTTTGTAATATATATATATATATATATATATTTAAATCTCAAAAATAGAAATGGTCTCCCAAAAAATTATTTTTGTTTTTAGTATTTTGAAAATTGTTCTTAAACATGGGAGCCAAATCTGTAAAATATAAAAATTATTTTCTGAAAACTAGTTTTAAGTTCATTTTTGAAAATTGTTTTTATACTGTTTTGAAAACAAAAACATTTTCAAAAAAAAAAAAAAATTCTCATACCAATCAGGCTTAATGTAACCCTATTTCCAACTTATTTAAGCTATGTACAACTTTTTAATAAAACTTTGCTTAGGCAAATTATTATTTTTTCAAAGAGAAAAAAAGAAAAAAAGGAAAAAAAGGAGCTCATGTGTGTAGTCATCGCCCTACGTCTAAGCTACAGGTTGGGTAAACCCGAAGGCCACCAACGTACAACTAGACATACCACTATCCACGCCCACTTTTAGTTAGATTATTTATTAAGGCCAATAAGCTATATATATATATATATATTTAAAAAAAAAAAAAAAAAAACTCTCCCAAATGTGAAAAATCTTTTGGGCTGAATAGACCTAAAGAGGTGAGTCAAATTGGCTAGGTTGATTAGCATTTAGTGTAAAATTCACTGCTAAAAGAAAGACCACAAAATTCTGCAATTGGAATAATCTCTCTCCAAGTTCAGAAGTTGAATAAGTATACAGATTCAGAATCATAATCTCAAAAAAATGAACTATAGAAATAGAAGCTTCCCATACTTCATATCAAGATTCGATATATCTCTCTTAATATCCTCATATCAAATGTTAAGAAGTTTAAGTGACCTAATCAGACCCAAAAGTTGTGCAGAAGATAAGTCATGTTACCCTACAACTACAACCGTAGTGTTAAATGTGAGCAATATACATATCCACCTTTACAACATTAATCTTACCTCTATAATATCCTCAGGTAACAAGAAAATGGAGCACCCCAGCTCCTGTGCGACGTTGATTATATATGTCGCCTTCAACTTCATATCTTTCTTTTCAATCAATATAATAATTTCTTAATATTGAAGCATAGTATTTATTATTACTATACTTATGTTGAGTCACATTTGGTCCACTTTGATTCATTCCATCTACTTCAGTTTATTTGGTCTACTTTGGTGATGCTTTGGGAGGAGATGTTTGTGTAGAAAAAAGAGTCACTTCATTGACAATTATATAAATACTCACGTGATGCGTGATAATTGATGGTTATATTATAATTATGGAATAATGTATAATTTGTTCTAGGGACGGAGCCAGGATTTCTATCCCGGGGGGCAAAAACATTTTTTTTTTCTTGAAAATTCAAACTAGCATCCATTTAGTATAACAAATGGAAAGACACAAATAACTATTTTTTTAATAAATTACGAAACAATTATATATCAAAAAGGAATATAGCATATTTTTAAATCTCAAAAATCATCATACCTAAAATAATTATTTCAATCCAAGTATGACAACTGTTAACCATAAATTTATAATTTAGAATAGTTTGAGCAAAGTATCAAACACCACTTCCTTGTACATAAAAAATCTCATTAGAAACTTAAGTAATTGTGTCTGTGTGCATCAACCATTGAACAATGTGTAATGTGTCATAACTCGTGACTCACTTGGGTGTGGCATTTTTAATCTTACTATCTACTAATTGCTAAACATAACAGTAACCATTCCACTAAACAAAAAGACAAAACATCTCAACTGAATTAATTGTTCAGTGGCAACAGATGAACTCCCAAAACACATTATGCACCACTTTATAACTATTAAAAAAAACCAACTCATTTCAAAGTCAAATAAAGTGAAGCAGTAATAATGCCGTTCAGAGAAAGAGATTAGACAATAAGAAATTAAACGACACAAAAAGAAAGAGAGAGAAACTCAGCCAAAAAAAAAAAAAGAAAAGAAAAAAAGAGAAGAAGATAAAAACTAGAGTCAGGGCAACTTAGCAGATAGGAGATTAGACACAGTCTCACTAATGAAGCAGAAACAGCGGCAATGTCATGAGTTGATCAAAGAGGGCAAAATCACACACACTCTCTCTTTGTTTGACTGGTATTTGTATTATCTTTTTTAGGAAATTTTTTTCTTTAAAATTGACAAGGATGAAATTGAATTGTTGATTTGAAGATCTGATCAATTTAGATCTAATAAAATTACTAAGGGCTTTTTTCTTGTTTAGCTGGGCTTTACTTTTTATGTTGCTTGGGCTACTTTTTCTTGAATGATGTTTGGGTTAATTTTTTTGGGTTAAAGTGATCAAGGTTATATTTTGAGTGGGTAGAGGGGGGCAAGAACAATTTTCTTAAGCCCAAATTCAAAAAACTCATAAAATATTATATACTTCTCTTTTGTTTTATAAATTTTCGATCCTAATTTGTTCTCTAAATTTTGTGGAACATAATTTGTTCTCCTTAAAAATTAAATAATTTTTAAATTTATTTTTCATTGATTAATCTCTAAAAATATATCACTTTATTATTTTGGGTGTGATTGATTGATATTATTCCTTTTTTAGGTGGTTCATATATTTTTCAAAATTATGTTATGGTGAGTTATTGTGGGGATAAAAGAACTAAGTGGGAGTATTGGGTCGTGGGCCATGCCCGAAGATGCCAAAGAGCCCAATGATGGTCAGGCAGTAAGAAGGTCATGTGGTTTGATGGGCCGAGGACAAGGGCCAATAACAATGAGCAAGTGATGTCTCCCGAGGAGCCAAACTTCCTTGGGAGGCGATGTGAGAGTCTGGAGCCCGACCACCCAGCAAATATCGCGCAGGGGGCAACCATGCTTCGGAAGATAAGCTTCAAAGAGAGGAGCCAACAGTGAACTAAGAAATTTTTTAGAAGAAAGCTGCTATCACCACATTAAATGATCTACACCTAAACAAATGGCCGCATTTATTTGGAAATGATCCCTGGACAATGATATTCAACCTTGCAGCTACACACAGAGGCTCTAGGAAAGTTCTGATGGGACAAGTATCCAAAATATCATCTACCTAATCAACAAGTGGAAGGCTAGGATGGAAGGAGAGGGAAAGACTATATAAGGGGAGGACCTTCGCGAAGGAGGGGGATCAAATTTGCGAAAGAAAAACAAAATATGAACGGTTTTAGACCCCTTAAAACACAACCAAATTGGTTAGCCTAAATTAATTAGCCAAGTTGTTACTTAGTCAAATTATGCAATTCTAGGTTAAAGCAATCAAATAATCATATCAAGATATAAAGCAGCGGAAAATAAATGAACACAAGATATGATGACCCAGGAAACCACACGGTAAAAACCTGGGGAGGATTTGACCTAGCTATCCTCAAGGTAAACCTGAATCCACTATACGAAAGAATTGAAGTTCATACAGAAGGACTACAAGCTCCCCGCTTGACTTCCTAATGCTACCCACCAGTAGAACTTACTGACACGACCACGTGCAAGCTCCGAATCCATGGACTCCTTCTTTCTTGGATCCTTCAATCAGCTACAAGCACCCCCGCTTGATATTCTTTAAGCTTCAATGGTAGCAACCAAGTTGATCATCAAGATGTAGATAATATCTCCAACTTGAAAACCCTAAACTTTGTGTAAAGGAAAACTCCTCAAAGATCTCACAAGAGATTTACACAAAACAGCAATGTATGAGCAACAATACAATTGGAGCAACCTGCAAAAACGTGGCTAGGGTTTTGTTTATATACTTAGGGTAAAAACATAAAACCCTAAACGTTTAAAGAAGTAGGGCTGAGTTGGAAATTCTGCAGAAAAAAAAACCTGTGCGATTTTTGATCGATCGAGTCTATTCTTCGATTGATCGAGCCAGGCCGAAAGTCCCAAGTACTTCTGCAGCCACTCGATTCCAACTTTACAATAATAAACCAACTTTGAGCAAGCCTAAACAAGACTAAATACATTGTTTTGATCATGGTTTGCCAACATTACAAATTAGAGTTCTAAATACATAAAATCCTAAGACCTTAGAACCTAACAAACTCCCCCTTTGGCAATCCGTGACAAAACCCTAATTAAAAACTCAAAGTTTTACAAGTAAAAAGCCCTTTACAAAGAGATGCTCATAAATTTCAAATTCAGCCTAACTACTATCCATTGGTTGCAAGTGTAGACAGCAGCTTAGTTGAATCAACCTGTATATTCCTGAAATACTCAACAAACGCATAAACGCATGTGTGACAGAAAAGAATAAAACAACAGGTATAACATTCTTGTAAGATTCACACAACACAAAATAAAGACATATATAAATGATCAACTCATAAATATAAATTAATAAGCAGTGAATCACAAATCAACAAGAATCAATAAAAAAAATATATCAACCAATGTTACTCCCCCTAACATGAATATCCCCAAAAAATGATATACAAAGTGAAGCACCTAGATACAATCTAAAAAACTCCACAAGTAACAAAAATCTCCCCCTAACAACAAAAACCATCTACAAGTCAAAACTCCACTCCCCCTTTTTGTGACGGAATGCCAAAGAGTAATCATGAGTCGCCATCAAAAGGAGGTGGTGAGGGTGAATGAAGACGCGCTAAATCGGCTCGGAGAGCACGAATCTCATCTAGTAAGTCCACCAAAATCTGACCATGAGCCGCCTGAACGGTCATGACAGTCTCCAGAGTACGATGAACATCAAAGTCGGTCGAAGGAGGTGGAGGAACATCAGCAGCAGCAGCATCATCACCAACTGGATCGAGAACATCCTCACCAGCAGTACCTGTAGAAGAAGAAGGAGGAGCGCTACTAGACGGCTCGGACCTAGGGTGTTTAGAACCAGCTCGAAGATGAGCGGCCCTCTGTCTAAGAAAAGACGCATCTATGGGAGCTATCACATGAACAGGCTCAGAGGAAGGGAAGTCACTAAGGTCAAGATGGAGCAAAATCCTATGAATAAAAATAGGATGAACAAGGGCATGAGAAGAAGATGAACTCCTATAAACATCGTTCAAAGAACGAAGAAAGAGATAGGGAAAACTAATAGGAGCATCAGTAACCAGAGCATACAAAAAGACACACCGCTCAAGAGGAATGGTGTGAACATGAGAAATGGGCCAGGTGGAATGACAAGCTATCCTAAAGAACAGATAGTGCAACCTGGAGAGCTCAGCAGAAGTGATCCTAGGATCAGAACCCCACTGGACAGAAGTCCCAGTGATGTAAGATAAAACATCGCTCAGCCCAGGAGACTCGTCATAAGGATAGACAGGATCCCTAACCAACGGTACCCCTAGAGCATCAGCCACTACCTGAGGAGTAATGGTGTACCCTACACCTCGTATCCAACTCTTTACTAAAGTGTTGGAATCATAGACGTGGATAGAGATGTTTGAATAGAACTCTTTAATCAAGGCAGACGGTGGAGGAGGATCAGAAATGTCTAACAAGGGTAACCAGCCCCGACGCTCAAAGTTTGCCCTAATGGCAGGATCTAGCTCATCTAACAAAACAGAACGCTCAGCCCAAATCTTCCTCTTAAGGTTAAGCTTCTCAAAAAGATCTTGGTTTTTCTCACTCGGAAACCTCTCATGGTCAAAGGAAGGAGGGGATGGAGAGGAAGAGGGAATGGACCTACGGGCTCTAGTCTTCCTAGGCATGATGCTAAGGAAAGGACAGAGACAAAAAAAAAAAACCAAAAAGACACAAAAAAACAAAACCAAGGGCAGACTGCAAGTTAGCAATAAAAATAATAGAATGAAAATCTATATGATGCATGAACAGATATAATGCCATGATGCATGTACTAATGTAGTGAGCAATTAAGTTTAATTGAGATTAAATTGACAAAATTGGCTTGAGCAGGGAATTTCTTAACAAAAAACCCCAAAAATTGAGAACCACTTGAAAATTTTTAAACAAATTGATGAATTGAGCATTACAAAACTTATCACATAGATTATAATGCTTAATTACATCAACACAACAAGCCAATTTCATTAAATTTTTCCCAATTTAACAAAAGCCCCAAATCGGATCAATTAGAAACCCTAGAATTTTCAATTTCACACCAAACTCAAAATTGATCAAATTAAACTTTTTAGATCATGTCTATAGCATGTCCCCACAAAAACCCATTGATCAATTGCATAAAATACGGCTTAAATTAAATGAAAATCCCAAAATTGCAAAGTGCAAAAATCGCCCCTAAATGCATGAAAATATGCATGAAAAGATGAAAATAAAATCAAAAAGAAGGGCAAAAGTGTCTTACCGGCTTGAGGAGAGAGAGATCTTGCAAAAACTACGGAGGAAAACGACAAAAATCTCTATGTGGAGCCTTGCCAACTCGGAGAGAGAGAAGAAAAAGTTTGAAAAGTTTGAATAGTGATTTTGAAAAAGTTAGAATAGAACTTTTAAAAAAGCTTTTTCACGATATTCGATAGATCGAAAAATACATTCGATCGATCGAATGAAACAGTCATTTTAGAACAAACTAAGACACTTTTTCGATCAATCGGAAAACAGATTGGATCGATTGAAATGGACAGAGGCTCACTAAAAATTTTAAAAAAAAATCCAGTTTTGAAAGACACAAACCTAGTTTTGAAAAACTACTCCTCAAAGTATTAAACAAGAAAAGCAAAATGCATGAGTATGAGATGAAATGATTTTTCAAAAACCCAAATTTTTAAACCCAAATTTTGTCAAAAACAAGTTTCAATTATTCTCCCATTGAATTTTCTCAAGCAACAAAAATGTTGTGCACAAATCTCAAGATATTTTCAAACTTGGTTGGTTAGACTAAAAACACACACACACTAGCATGTACAGTGTTTAACAAAGAGTAACTTGTGTAGTGTATGAAACTAACAAAAACTTGAGATACATGTGAGGTGATATGTGAATGGCAATCAAACACAAAGTCTACACAATTCATCACATAGAATTTAAAAGAGACTATCACCTAAAGAGTTACATCCTATAACTCCCACATCTCCTAGAACAAAAGCTTGCAATCATGTAAGATTCTTGCATTTTTGCCTCTTATTTGTATGAGGTGGCATTCAGCCTAATAGTACACACCGGTTTGAATTAAGTGAATTGGCATCAAGCCTAATAGTACACACCAGTTTAATTTAATTTGGGGCTACACCTTATGTTCTTTTTGTGCATGTGCTACACTTTCTCGAGCACAAAATCTTATGATATGCATTAAGGTGTTCATGATTGGCTAGTGAACAGTGGTGAGATGGTTATTTATGCTTTTCTCAAAAGGATCAAGTCCGTCAGTCAAATAGCATGTGACTTCATGATTAAGACAAAGTGATTAAGAGCCAAACACATATTTCCCACACAACATGCACTACAAAGTTTCAACTAGTCAAGTGCAATAAATAAGTTCATCAAAGTTAAACAAGGTACACAAGACATGACATGTGTAAAAAGATAGACCAACCTTGTTTTTCAAAAATCAAGAAAAATAGTGTCAAACATAATTCTTGCTTTCTCCTTTTTTTTTTTTTTTTTAATTTTTTTTTATTTAAGAGAAAACAAATAAATCCTAGAATGAAATGCATGAATGTAATGCAATGCAAATCCTAGAACAAAACGAAAGAAAACACAAAAACCAAAGAACAATGGTCACAGAAGAATAAGCAATGAAGCACAAGGACCATATCAGAAAGACTCAATTAGGTCGAGTCTTTTGCATCCAAAACCTTTTAGATGCATTACGAGCATTGGAGTTCTTATTCACATTTGAGTGATTTCCAACTCCAGGATTGGAATAAAGGTTCAAAGCCTTTACCAATTCACCAATAAGTGCCATAGGATCTTGTGCTTGTGACACAGACACTTTTGGTTTGTTTGCTCTCTTAGCAGCTTAAAGCTTGTAACAGTTAGGACGAATGTGTCCAGACTTACCACAAAAATGACAAACCCAAGCAGGTTTACCATGCATCTTGTCCTTAGAAAGGGTAGGTTTAGTTTCTCTCAGATCAGCCCTATTCTTCTTAGGAGGTGAAACTTCTACGGGTTTGACTACCTCACTCACAGGTGGTTTGACAGTTTCACTCATAACCTCACTCACGGAAGGTTTAGAAGAAGAAGAAGGAACAAAATTTGTGGAATGCGGTGTAGAGTCAAAAATGCTTTCAACATAACCTAACCCAGATTTATCAAAAGGATACTTTTGAACATTCAGTATGTGATCAAGTTTAGAACTAGCAGATCTAGCAACAGATAAATCATGTTCCAAAGTTTTAACTTTATCAAGCAAAAGCATGTTCTCAGATTTAACATTGTTCAAAAGATCATTAGTATCAAACAGTTTAACAAGCAAATTTTTCTTTTCAAGCTCAAGAGAATCAATTTTCTTTAGGCCAAGTTCTACATTCATAGCATCCTTAGCAGCAATTTTGCAGAGTTTATTGTAGGCCTCTTGAAAATCTGCATCCTCAAAGAGTTCCCCATCAGAAGGGTTCTCTTCAACAGATATGCATTCATTGACTACAGCAGTAGCAGTGAAAGCAATGAAGTTTCCATCCTCATCACATCCGGACTCATCATCGGAAACCTTATTATCGCTAAGGGTTACAACCATAGCTTTACCCTTAGTTCTTAAGAATGTAGGACATTCAAATTTCACATGACCATACCCTTGACAACCAAAACACTGAGGACCCAAAGAATTATTTGAAGACTGACCAATTTTTTCTTTTGGTTTTTCAAAGTTGTTAATCTTAGTGGGATCATTCTTCCTAAAATTTCTAGGTTCAGCAGTGTATGTACCTCTTGCCTTTCTATTGGTATTTCTAAGAAAGTTTTTGAAATTTTTGTCAAGATAGGCAATCTCTGTAGGCAATCTCTGTAGCAGAGAGCTCATCATCAAATCCACCACAATCAACATCATCAACTGACTTAAGAGCCATTGATTTGGATTTGTTCACTTTAGGTAGGTCAGACTCATAGGACTGAAGAGATCCTACAAGCTCATTAACAGGGATGGAGTCCACATCCTTGCTTTCAGTGATGACAGTCACTTTGGGTCTAAAGTTTTCAGTTAAGGATCTAAGTATCTTTCTAACAATTTTAGGTTGATCATAGACTTCACCCAAATTAAAAGCAGAATTGACAATATCATTTAATTTAGCATAGAATTCATCAAAAGATTCATCATCAGACATTCTAATGCTTTCAAATCTAGAAGTCAATTGTTACAATTTATTGATCTTAACTGCTTTTGTGCCTTCATGCACAGTTTGGAGGATTTTCCAAGTAGTATGAGCAACCTCAACATTAGAGATCCTCTTAAATTCTTCCATAGAAACAGCGTTGAAGATGACATTCATAACTTTGCTATTGAAGCCAACTGCTTCTTTTTCAGAAGTTTGCCACTCACTCACAGGAGTAGTGGGCTTCTCCCATCCGTACTCAATGGAATTCCAGACTCTCTCATCAATGGATTTCAGGAATGCTTTCATCCTTACTTTCCAATAAGCATAGTTGTTCCCATCAAAGTGAGGAGGAACAAACAAAGAGTGTCCATGCTCCATGACAACAGGGGTCAAGGATTAGCTCAGAGATCAAGAAATCTCCAACAAAAGAGCAACCTGCTCTGATATCACTTGAACGGTTTTAGACCCCTTAAAACACAACCAGATTGGTTAGCCTAGATTAATTAGCCAAGTTGTTACTTAGTCAAATTATGCAATTCTAGGTTAAAGCAATCAAATAATCATATCAAGATATAAAGCAGCGGAAAATAAATGAACACAAGATATGATGACCCAGGAAACCACACGGTAAAAACCTGGGGAGGATTTGACCTAGCTATCCTCAAGGTAAACCTGAATCCACTATACGAAAGAATTGAAGTTCATACAGAAGGACTACAAGCTCCCCGCTTGACTTCCTAATGCTACAACTTTCCAATAAGCATAGTTGTTCCCATCAAAGTGAGGAGGAACAAACAGAGAGTGTCCATGCTCCATGACAACAGGGGTCAAGGATCAGCTCAGAGATCAAGAAATCTCCAACAAAAGAGCAACCTGCTCTGATACCACTTGAACGGTTTTAGATCCCTTAAAACACAACCAGATTGGTTAGCCTAGATTAATTAGCCAAGTTGTTACTTAGTCAAATTAAACAATTCTAGGTTAAAACAATCAAACAATCATATCAAGATATAAAGCAGCGGAAAATAAATGAACACAAGATATGATGGCCCAGGAAACCACACGGTAAAAACCTGGGGAAGATTTGACCTAGCTATTCTCAAGGTAAACCTGAATCCATTATGCGAAAGAATCGAAGTTCATACAAAAGGACTACAAGCTCCCCGCTTGACTTCCTAATGCTACCCACCAGTAGAACTTACTGACACGACCACGTGCAAGCTCCGAATCCACGGACTCCTTCTTTCTTGGATTCTTCAATCAGCTACAAGCACCCCCGCTTGATATTCTTTAAGCTTCAATGGTAGCAACCAAGTTGATCATCAAGATGTAGACAATATCTCCAACTTGAAAACCCTAAGCTTTGTGTAAAGGAAAACTCCTCAAAGATCTCACAAGAGATTTACACAAAACAGCAATGTATGAGCAACAATACAATTGGAGCAACCTCCAAAAACGTGGCTAGGGTTTTGTTTATATACCTAGGGTAAAAACATAAAACCCTAAACGTTTAATGAAGTAGGGCTGAGTTGGAAATTCTGCAAAAAAAACAACCTGTGCGATTTTCGATCAATCGAGTCTATTCTTCGATTGATCGAGCCAGGCCGAAAGTCCCAAGTACTTCTCCAGCCACTCGATTCCAACTTTACAATAATAAACCAACTTTGAGCAAGCCTAAATAAGACTAAATACATTGTTTTGATCATGGTTTGCCAACATTACAAATTAGAGTTCTAAATACATAAAATCCTAAGACCTTAGAACCTAACACGAGTTATAACAAACTGAAAATAAAATAAAATATAAAAAAAATTTCTAGAGCCTTATAGTGACGTTTTAAGGAGCCCTATAGTGACGTTTTTAGACTCTATAGTGGCATTTTGGAAATCGAGCTCCATGAACTTTAGTTCCATGCAAGGTTTTTTTTTTTTTTTTTAAGTTTGATCGCCCCATACCTATAGTGACGTTTTAAGGATCCTATAGTGGCATTTTGAAACTAGATTTTTGGACAATCAAGTTATAACAAGGGCATTTCCCTAATTAATTTGGAAATGGGGCAAAATGCTAATTTTTTTTTTTAAAAAAAAAAAAAAAAAAAAGGTAGAGGCCAATTTTCTCCCACCATATAATTTCCCTAATTAATTTGGAAATGGGGCAAAATGCTAATTTTTTTTTTTAAAAAAAAAAAAAAAAAAAAAGGTAGAGGCCAATTTTCTCCCACCATATGTCAAACTACATTTACATCTTCGATTAGAAAAATGTAAAGTTATATCTAATTTGATTTTCGAATCAATTCCACTACTAAATAGAAGCTGAAGAATCACTATGTAGTGAGTTTGACAAATAAACTATTAGTAACACCCAAAAGATTCTTTGAATAGGACATAGAAATTATATGGTTTCACACACGTTTCACATATTCTACATTTGAATTATTATATCCATACTTCCAACCACAACATTTGCAAAAAGTTGAGTCTTTAACTTTGCTTCAAAGTGAAGGAAAGCACATAAAATATGTTTAACTTGAAGACCATGCATGTTCATAAAACTTGTTTCTCAAATAAAACCACTCCTAATTAAGCATTGATAAAATACCATATCATGAGTCTAATATGATTTAGAAAACTCTAAAATAATATAAAAGAGATGGAAATAAAATCATGCACTTAAAAATTACAAAAATAACAAAGGAAAAAAAAAACTTCAATTATTGAAAAGAGCCACATCCCCAATCATAGCATGACCATTTGATTAATTATTTTTTCTTAGTCATGTTTTCCACACTTGAAAGTAAATACGGAGGCTGTGCACCAGTCCACTACAATAATATTGACTATCTACAAAAAATTTTACCAAACTAAAAATAAATAAAACTGGTTATGAGTTATGACATGCCAACGGCAAGCACCCACTTATAGTTTTTAATTTTATTATAACAAAAATTATTGTTGCAATTTGGCTGAAAGCCTTTAACTCTCTAAACAGAAGTTACTTTGAAAACTTCTTTTTTTGGGGGGAAGAAATATGGATATGCATAGAAACTATAAATAGTTAAAAGTCTATTACAAGATTTGCAGTCTTAATCGAAGGCTATAAAATCCTCCACCACAGGCTGCGGGTTATAAAAAATAAAAAAATTAAAAAAAAAACAAAAACAAAAACAACACAGTTACAAATACTAGAGGAACTAAGCCTTGCAAAGGCATTTGCAGTGATTGGCTTCACCAAATTTGACAATGTTGGAAGAATTTTTTTTCTCTAACTCTCCATCTAGTTGGATTGGTAATATTTAATCTAAACAACGAAATGGATCCATTTAAAATGAAGATTTTAATACAATACGGAATGCACCCATTCGTTATCAAATGAACTTGGGATGTTTCAATGAACTAGTATTAATTGTTAACTACGCAGAGAACTGAAAATACTAGAATCTTACACAAAGCTGCAATCAGCATACTCTAAAGACTATACTATACTCTAAAGTGCAACTATATTCAAAATCCATATGTCTTGAGGCACACTGCATAAAATTTGGAGGTACATACTAAGAGCATTTAAATGGCAACTAAGAAAGAACAGCCATAACATCTGAAACCCTCAAAGCAATGTAATCGTAACCGTCTTTGCCCTTAAAGTCAATCTCGGCATAATTGGAATACATGACTATGCTCCCTGGGGCGAGGGATAATGGTTTCCTGTTGCCTTCTTCATCCAGAGGACTAGGCCCAACCGCAATCACCTGTTGCATCCAATGTAGAATAAACATCAAATATTAATCTGCCCAAACATCGAAATCCCATCTTACAATCCTAAAAAAAGTATTCAGCTAATGCTTGGGAGAGCATAAAGCTAAAGATGCTCTAGTCCTCACCGTCCCAATGGAAGGTTTCTCCTTGGTCACCTTTGTCAGCAACAAACCCCCAGCAGTCTTTTCCTTAGGCTCAGCAACCTGCACTTGAGTTCAAACGTACAAGGTATAATACCAAACACTACTTCAGGTTCTCAGTGGCTCACATGATAAACCAAGAAAAGACAAATAAAGCATAATGCAAGATCAGACATGATATATCATGCACAGCTACATTATTATTTTGCAGTAAACCAAAAACAGTTCACTGACAACAACCCCAGGATGAGACCTTTACATTGACATTATTATTTATCCTTGGCTATACTCCACTATACACATTTCATGAAAATACATGCAAGGGTAATGAACTTCAAAAATATAACAAACCTTGATTAAAACTCTATCATTCAGGGGCTTAAGTTCCTTGGCATCATAAAAATACTGAATCACAAGGTGGAACAATGGCAAAGGGAAAATTAACAAAATGAGGAATCTTGAAATTGAAAAAAAAAAAAAAAAGTAATAACAAATGTAAATAACGTAAAAGAGTAATTCATAGTATCAATCTCCAACAACTCAAAAATAAAGGTAAAATAAAATTAAAAATTATTTACAATAATGCACATTCCTTGGACAAGTACACTATCACGACTTATACATTCAAGATGGAAATATGTAAGTAATGGATTTTCTTTTTTTAACTTTTTTTTTAAATTGCGATTTCTTTAGGAAACGACCACATTACAACAATCACGCCTCCACGCTTCCAAGGCTGTTGGAAGCAAATTGCAATTATTATCAGTAATGGATCATGATAAAGTACATTTCTTTTATTTTAATTATGTGGGATGGACAGATTTCTCTCAACATCTTCTTCCCCTCTGGACATTTTGCTAAAATACTGCACTTTCTTTTTGGTTCCTCACCATTATATTCATGGTGTACTATTGACATTTATGTCACTTTGTCACAATGAGGAATATAAAATGAGCACCATATGTCAAACTACATTTACAGCTTCGATTAGAAAAATGTAAAGTTATATCTAATTTGATTTTCGAATCAATTCCACTACTAAATAAAAGCTGAAGAATCATTATGTAGTGAGTTTGACAAATAAAATATTAGTAACAGCCAAAAGATTCTTTGAATAGGACATAGAAGTTATATGGTAACGTTTCACATATTCTACATTTGAATTATTATATCCATACTTCCAACCACAACATTTGCAAAAAGTTGAGTCTTTTAACTTTGCTTCAAAGTGAAGGAAAGCACATAAAATATGTTTAACTTGAAGACCACGCATGTTTAGATAGAATTAAAGCTATTGTTCTGGTCCCTCAACACGCGTTTTTTTTTTGCTGAAAGGTCCCTCAACACGCGTTACTTCCATTACCAAAAAGTAAAAACATTATCTTCTTGATTTTACTCTTTAATTACACTGTATTGACAATCATTTAACAACCATATAATACCAAATTACAGCCTAGCTTAAATTTGCTCCCGCTGCAGCTTGGTTCCACTTGGAATGTTGCATATTAACCAAATAATGCATCCAAATAAAGCCTTACTTGGGAAAAATAGTTGAAAGTGGTAATATCAACCATAAGATTGTAGTTTCTCATAAATATTTCATTAATTTTTTTGATAATTCGATGGTTACAAGAGGGGATGAGGGTTTTAAATATTGACTGTCTCAGTTGGAAATACTAAGAAGTGTCAGCTGAACTACAAGGCTCTTGGTACTTTATTAATAACCCATAAAGCAAAGCTTAATAAATTCTATTCAAGTATAGGAACAATGCTTCTTGTGCACTTCTTTTCATCTCTTTTTTTTTTTTTTTTTAATAAATATTTTTTTTTCTTTTTGACAGATAGCTGAGATAGGATGACATTAAATACCTACATACTTTTGTGCCACAATTGTATTGTGTTAAAATTTAAGATTACACTCTTTTATGCTACAAATCTGGACAAACAGTAGAGAAAAAATAGTTAAATAATTAGTCACAATCTATCCTATAAGATAAAAAAAGTGAGCTAAAGAATGTGGTGTTAGAAGTACTTATCAGTTATCGCTTTCAATACCCACCGCACACTGATTCACCGCGAAACTATTCTATACTTTTTACTTTTTCTCATGCATTTGTTTTATTCAACAAAAAGAAAGTTGTTGATCATCTTTTTGGTCTTTTTGGCGGGTAGGAACATAATGGATGCTTTATACAAATTGACCTATATATTTTTATTGGACTAATTTTAAAAAAATTATAAGAATCATTTTACGGTTGGGATGGTAGTAGATATTTTTTAAAATTTTTTTATATCATAAAATTAGGAGGGGTAGTAGTAGATTTGTATAATGTTCGGTTTGGTTGTGTTAGATTCAAATTGGCTTAGGGTCCCTTTGAATACAGCTGAAAACTGAAAATACTGTAGCAAAATAATTTTTAAATGTGTG
The DNA here is from genome assembly GCF_002906115.3 of Quercus suber. Lineage (NCBI taxonomy): Eukaryota > Viridiplantae > Streptophyta > Magnoliopsida > Fagales > Fagaceae > Quercus > Quercus suber. The sequence goes on from NW_027070264.1 coordinate 60,792, forward strand.
AATAGTACTGTAAGACGCATTTTTAATGAAAAAATTGCTGAAAAGTGAAAATTGTGAGTCCGTGAACAGTGCACAAATGCACTGTTCATTAACAAAAGTCAGCAAGTGCGGCTACTATTCATTGAACAGTATCCACACAGTAACCGTGAACAGTGAAAAATCAGCCTTTACGTCCTAATGCTGAAAAGTTTTTTTTTTTTTTTTTTTTTTTTTTTTTAAAGACAGAAACGCAAACGTGTTTGGGAAGCGCAAAACGCGCTTCCCAAACGCACTCTTAGTGTACGTTTGGATTGCATTGGGGATAAAAAAATTTTGCGTTTTGCTAAAAAAATGGTGGGTCCCACAGTATTGTTCATGTACTTTTTGGTACTATTTATGAGCTCCACTATACTATTTCAACTAACTTTTAGCTTTATTTACAGTACTTTCAATAATAAGTTTTCAATTTTAGCAAAATAAGCGGTATCCAAACACACTTTTAATGTTTGGACCGTAGATTTGATTCTTGAAATCCATCTACTTTGAATACTCCAAAAAGTTAATAATATTATTAATTAATAATAACCCCCCACCCCCAAAAAAAAGGGGCAAGTTCAGCCTTGAGCATGCATCTCTAGGAGTCAGATGTACGCATTTATCATGTGTGAGACGCAAAAATGAATCTGAATTCATCGGTTTTCAATGCCAAAATTTCAAAGCATTTGTAGCACTTAAATTTGTCTCTAGAATTGTGATTTCAACCAAACACGCACCACTGGCAGAACCATGGTAGGAACGTGACAGAATCTAGTAATACTGGGATTACAATTAATCTCTTACTCATTTTTACAACTATCTTACCTAACAGATTGTAATTAAATTTGTCACTTTCACATGGGCAGACATCTTTTTTTTTCATCAATCATATTAAATAATTGTAGAATTGGTGGTAAAATACATTGTGGTCCTAGCATTTTTTACTAGCAAAAACTTTATACATCCAGCAAGATAATACTCAATCATTCAAAATAATGATAAAAGAAAAATATTTGTATTAGGTTGATTTAGGATCATATCTTTCACGCCTTTGGTCAATCTTATTTTGTTTTATAACGTATTTGAGAAGGCTAAGAAAGACAGAATAATGAAATGGTGTTATAAGCGTGAGGCGTGCCTTTCTTGGATGCATCAACAACAACAATGTGAAAGAGGGGAATAATCCTCCATATTAAGAAAACCATCCATATTCCAAATGGATGGTCAATTGTATTATCTTCTGCACAAAACATTCTTCAAATAATGCATAAACAATAATTTTGAACTTATTTACTTGGAACCAACAAGCGTTGTTGATAGTCAAGAGCTGCTTGTAACTCAACTTGCACCTCTTGGTATTTCTATTTTTTTTTTTTTAAAAAAAAACAGTTGTTGATATATATCAAAGCAAATAATGCACACTAGTAGCCTTCAAAATTGAGATGTTGACCATATCAATATATTATTTCTGAAAGTCAAAGGGGATAAGGATTCCATTTCCATTGAAATGATTTTATGAGCTGGTTAGCATAATCAAAGTTGACTTAGTTGGCCTACCATCTGCTAAACCAGAAAGAAAAGTGTCAATTAAACAAAGCTAATTATGTAATCAATTTAATCATACAGACAGCCAAGGGAAAGTGATGAGCAAGTGGCCTCAAAAATATATATTGAACAATGAGTGGTGGAATAATGGGATAAATTTCATCTTAGAAGTTTAAGGAATGGCCAATTACAAAAAAAAGGCCTCCACTAGTATATAGTATATACAAGCCTTAAAAAGACACAAAATGTTAAACAATAAACCATAAAATATTTGCAGAAAGAACAATGATCGAGATATTCACTCTCTTTTTCTATTTAATTCGTAAAATTATCTCTAAGATTTCAACTTTATCACAACATTGTAGATATTACTAGGTCCACTTAATCAAATGAAAATTTTTGAACATACAGATAGGATCCCATCTATATCAGAGATTCATAATATGAAATTTTCATTTGTGCTGGAAAATGATTTCACATGTAAGCTGTGATTTCTTAAAAATTTTATGGAGCATGCAACTATGAACAATCATATGATAACAGAGTCAATGTTTGCTACACATTTCTTCATACTATACATCACCGGGAAGACGAATAGAAAAAATTCTATTCTTTAATAGATACTGATTGTGACACCATGTGATAACAAGAAATTCAAGCGCATGATTAAAACCTAAAAGTTCATTAAATTTATAAGAAAAACTCTAGAATCTATAGAAACATAAGGAAAAACACGAATAATATTTTTGAAGATTAATTAAACTCTGATATTCGATTTATAGCGTAAGGTTAACTTTTATTTTTTTGAGAAACAGCGTAAGGTTAACTTATGGGTTCATAAAACTTGTTTCTCAAATAAAACCACTCCTAATTAAGCATTGATAAAATACCATATCAAGAGTCCAATATGATTTAGAAAACTCTAAAATAATAGAAAAGAGGTGGAAATAAAATCATGCACCTAAAAATTACAAAAATAATAAAGGGAAAAAAAAAAAAAAAAAAACTTCAATTATTGAAAAGAGCCACATCATAATAGAAAAGAGGTGGAAATAAAATCATGCACCTAAAAATTACAAAAATAATAAAGGGAAAAAAAAAAAAAAAAAAACTTCAATTATTGAAAAGAGCCACATCCCTAATCAAAGTATGACCATTTGATTAATTATTATTTTTTCTTAGTCATGTTTTCTACACTTGAAAGTACACACGGAGGCTGTGCACCAGTCCACTACAATAATATTGACTATCTACAAAAAAATTTACCAAACTAAAAATAAATAAAACTGGTTATGAGTAATTAGTATTACATGCCCAAGGCAAGCACCCACTTATAGTTTTTAATTTTATTATAAGAAAAATTATTGCAGGCCGCAGGTTAAAAAAAAAAAAAAAACATAGATACTAATACTAGAGGGACTAAGCCTTGCAAAGGCATTTGCAGTGATCGGCTTCACCAAATTTGACAATGTTGGAAGAATTTTTTTTCTCTAATTCTCCATCTAGTTGGATTGGTAATATTTAATCTAAACAATGAAAGGGATCCATTTAAAATGAAGATTTTAATACAATATGGAATACACCCATTCATTATCAAATGAACCTGGGATGTTTCAATGAACTAGTATTAATTGTTAACTATGCAGAGAACTGAAAATACTAGAATCTGACACAAAGCTGCAATCAGCATACTCTAAAGATTGAAGTGCAACTATATTCAAAATCCATATGTCTTGAGGCACATCTGCATAAAATTTTGGAGGTACATACTAAGAGCATTTAGGGTCTGTTTGGATACCGTTTACAGCTGAAAACTGAAAATACTGTAGCAAAATAATTTTTAAATGTATGAATAGTACCGTGAGACCCAGTTTTAAAGTTTTTTTTTCTATAAAAACAAAACGTACTTATAGGTCCCGTGAACAGTGCATAGGACCCACCAAAAACCGCTGGATGCACAACTCTGGACACGCAAAACACTATCCAAATGTACGCTTAATTAACAACTAAGAAAGAACGGCCATAACATCTGAAACCCTCAAAGCAATGTAATCGTAACGGTCTTTGCCCTTAAATTCATTCCCTGCATAATTGGAGTACATGACTATGCTCCCTAGGGCGAGGGATAATGGTTTCCTGTTCCCTTCTTCATCCAGAGGACTAGGCCCAACCGCAATCACCTATCACATCCAATGCAGAATAAACATCAAACATTAGTCTGCCCAAACACTGAAATCCTATCTTACAATCCTAAAACAAGTATTCAGCTAATGCTTGGGGGAGCATAAAGCTGAAGATGCTCTAGTCCTCACCGTCCCAATGGAAGGTTTCTCCTTGGTCACCTTTGTGCAGTCTTTTCAGCCTTAGCAACCTGCACTTAAGTTCAAACGTGCAAGTATAATACCAAATATTACTTCAGGTTCTTAGTGGCTCACATGATAAACCAAGAAAAGACATAAATAAAGCATAATGCAAGATCATACATGATATATCATGCACAGCTACATAATTATTTTGCAGTAAACCAAAAACAATTCACTGACTACAACCCCAGGATGAGACCTTTACATTGACATTATTATTTATCCTTGGCTATACTCCACTATACACATTTCATGAAAATACATGCAAGGGTAATGAACTTTAAAAATATAACAAACCTTGATTAAAACTCTATCATTCAGGGGCTTAGGTTCCTTGGCATCATCCGATTCAAGAATACCAACTATATCATCATCCTTCAGAATAAGATGCTTTGAACCATTGAACTCCAGCTCAGTCCCAGTATGCTTGGAATACACAATTTGAGTGCCAATCTGTACAAAGAATAGCAATTAGTGAAATGAACAACCAACGGAGAATTGGAAGCTAGAAAGATGAGTAAGCAAAAGTTACCTTCACACTGATGTCTACTTTGCTCTTCCCAACTATCTTACCCTCTCTAGTTGCAACCACCTCACCTCCTCGAGGCTTAGTTTGAGCAGTTTTTGGGACCAAAATTCCACCATCCGTCTTTTCCTCAGCTGTTTTGATCTTGACCAGCACTCTATCACCCAAAGTCTTAATGTCGGTGTACTACAGAAATGGGAACAAAATGCTATCTTGTCAGAAAAGACACGCATAACATGAACAATATCAGAATTTCAGTATGTAAATCCACAGCTATGGTGTATCTATTGTCGTTTGACTATAATACAAATGTCTTCTGATTTTAAATTAGAACCAAGCCTAAGAAATAAACAGTAGAATTGCTACATAGAAACAGAGAAGTATTGAACGCATAAGTTCTCATATATGACATGTATAACAGAGCATACTTAAAAACTACAAAGCGACCTGGTTCTGAACTTTCTAACAAAAAATATCCCATAAAACAGTTTTCTTTTTCTCTCGTAGGCCCCAAAATACTATTTTCTCTGTTTCATTGGCAAACAACCTTACAATTAGAAAGTTTTGTCCTAAAATTGAGAGGTATATAGTCAAGGATAGATTCTCTATTTGAAACTAAACTGAATTACCACAAATAACAATAACAGTCATCAATCATGTTTTCCAAACTAAAATTCAACAAATTATTTGTTGTTTCTTGGGTGATGCCATATTCAGAAAAAGATATTCTCTTGAGCTGGTTGAGATGATTTGGGAGAAGAGGTAATGGTGGGCAGTTGGTTAGTAGTCCTGCTATGTCTTATGTAGTGTATTTGGCGCGAACGAAATGCAAGGTGTTTTGAAGGTGCATAAACTAGCATGATGAAAGTTTCAATTTTTGAAAACCTTATATTAGTGGATGACATCCCCTATGATGTTCTCGATTAAGGAGTTCTTAGAGTTTGGGGAATCCCTGGGAGCTAGATAATCACTCTGTTTGTTTCCTATTTTATTTTTTCTTTCTTTTTTTGCTCTCTCGTCGTGTACTTGATTTGAGTTTTTAATAAAGCTTATTTACTTATAAAAAAAAAATAAAAAATAAAAAAACAACAACAACAACAACAAAAAATCACAATGCATCAAGTTATGACAAATGTGTGTTTGAAAAATTTTTAAATGCTACCTTTGGGGTTTCTAATTCCTATAAAAGCAAATAGATTGAAAGGGGGTATTGGGGGAGATTGTGTCTGATACGTCTAATGCATTTATTGAAGGTAGACAAATACTTGATTCTATCCTTAGAGCTAAATTAGCTAATGACTATTTGGATACAACAACAACCAATTCTTAGTCCCAAAATTTTGAGATCAGCTATAGATTCTCAATAGACTTGTTAGGCTCAGCCACATATTTGGATAGTTGTCTGAAATTTGGAAACCTGAATATGGCAAAGGCTAATGACCACCTCAACTGGGACTTCTTGATTTATTTGTTTCAACGATACGGCTTTAGAGCAAATGAAGGTTTGTATTGCTACTCTGATTTCTGGTTTTGGTGAATGGCATACCAACTAGGTTTTTTCCTAGTATGAGATTGGTTATGTTACAGGGATATGTTGCAGTGAACTGCAAATGATAAAATGGTTTAGTCGTATTCGAGGCGACTACCCTCCTAGAATTAAAGGGAGAAAAGAGTGTTTGGGTTAAATTCTTCTTGCCCCATGTTATTCATCTTTAATGCTGAAATACATTGAAATGGAATTCCAAATAATAAGATAACTCCTAATCTTATCATCTAGAGTTCTATCACAAGATAGACCCTATCCTAACAATAACTTAATTAAATTTAAATAAAAATTTATCCTAACACATGATAACTACTACTTGAGGCAATCTCTTGATCCACATCACTTGGTCCATGTTAGCCACTATCTGACTCAGCCATTTCTTCTAACTCCTCATGCCCACGGGTCATAACATTCCCACCCTCTGGAGAACGAATCTTGTCCTCAAGATTCAAATGGGGAAACTGCTGCAGTAAATCTGGAAGAGGTTCCCACGTGGCATCATCACTTGTTGTTCCCGTCCAATGTACTAATGCTTCCTGAAGGACCTTCTTTCCTGCCTTGCTCCAACGGTAATCCAAAATTGCAGCTGGTTCCAACAACAACTTGCCATCGTCTTGCATCTTAGGGAGCCCTTGTACTGCTCAGTCTAAGTGTCCCAATTGCTTCTTCAGTTGTGAAACGTGGAAGACCAGATGAATTCGAGAATCGGTTGGAAGTGCTAATCGGTAGGCCACCTTTCCCACACGTTCCATTACCTGGTAAGGTCCATAAAAACGTGGAGATAACTTCATATTACCATGAGTTCGCACCGATAATTGTCAAAATGGCTGCAACCGAAGATATACAAAGTCACCAGGCGCAAACTCCAACTCACGGCGGTGGCGGTCTGCATTCATTTTCATCCGTTGTTGGGCAGTAGCCAAACTGTCTTTCAACACTCGGAGAATTTCATCTCGGCTTCGCAAGGAATGCTCAACCTGTGCCACCATTGTGTCGCCGTGCACATACGAATGGATGGTTGCTGGGGGTCGCCCATAAATAGCTCCAAAGGGAGTCATGCGAGTAGCGGTATGGTAGCTTGTGTTGTACCAATATTCTGCCCATGGCAGCCACTGGAGCCACTATTTTTGCCTGGAACCCGCAAAGCAGCACAGGTAAGTTTCCAAGCAACGATTGAGGACTTCCGTCTGTCCATCCATTTAAGGGTGATAAGCCGAACTCATTCGCAATTCAGAACCGTGTAGGCGAAGAATTCCGACCAAAATCGACTAGTAAAAATAGGGTCTCGGTTAGAGACTAGGGATCGCGGCATGCCGTGAAGCCGCACGACTTCCTTGACAAAAGTCTCTGCCACCACCTTTTCTGAGTAAGGGTGCTTAAGGGCAATAAAATGGCCATATTTGGAGGGTCGGTCCACCACTACCAAGACGACAGAGAAGCCACTCGATGTCGGAAGGCCTTCAATGAAATCCATGGACACATCCTCCCAAACCCGGTTCGGAATGGGCAACGGTTGTAATAAACCAGCCGGGGTCATCGTATCATGCTTGTTACATTGACAAACATCACACCTCTGAATGTAGTGTTGAACATCCCGTTTCATGCCCGTCCAATGGAAGTTGGCAGCCAAGTGTTTAAAAGTTTGAAAAATTCCGGAGTGACCCCCAACTGGTGTATCGTGAAACTCTCGAATGATGGCTTCCTTGTGCAGAGAATTTGGAGGCAAGACAAACCTACCTTTGTACCACAATTGGCCACCTCGTGCCTCATAATCGCTAATGCTCTTAGTGCCTTTTTGCAAGTCGTCTCTCATAGCAATCAAGAGTGGATCGTTGTGGGCTTTATGGCGAACCATGGCCAACCACGTGGGTCGTGGATAAGTTATTGCAGTTAACTCGCCATGTACACATGAAAGAGCGTCGGCCACCACATTCTCACGACCTGGTTTGTATTCGATCTCATAATCGTAACCCATCAACTTCACAAGCCATCTCTGTTGATCCATGGTCAAAATGCGTTGTTCTAGTAAATATTTCTGGCTTTTATGGTCAGTACGAATGTGAAACCGCCACCCCAACAGATAATTACGCCATTGGAGGACCGATAAAACGATGGCCATCAATTCCTTCTCATAGGTGGAACACGCTAAGGCTCGGCCTGCAAGTCCCTTACTGTAGTAGGCGATGGGTCGACCGTCCTGCATAAGGACTGCACCTAGCCCAGTTCCTGATGCATCAGACTCAATCACAAATTGCTTGGTGAAGTCCGGCAATGCGAGAACAGGGGCTTGAGTCATTGCGTACTTGAGAGTGTGGAATGCCTTCTCGGCTGCCTCTGACCAATGGAATCCATCCTTTTTCAATAACTGTGTGAGCGGTGCTGCAATGGTGCCATAGTTTTGGATGAATTTCTGGTAGTAACCGGTTAACCCCAAGAAGCCACGAAGGCCGGTGGTGGTTGTCAGAGTTGGCCAATCTGCCATGCTCTGTATCTTCGTCGAATCGGCAGCCACACCTGTAGCACTAATGACATGGCCTAGGTACTCTACTTCTTTCCGAGCAATTAAACATTTAGATTGGTTTACATATAAGCGATTGGTCATCAAAGTATGCAGCACAGTATCTAAATGGATTAAATGGTCATCCCATGTTTTGCTATAAACCAATATGTCATCGAAAAATACAAGGACGTACCTCCTCAGTAATGCCCGGAAAATGTCGTTCATCAAGGACTGGAATGTTGCTGGGGCATTGGTGAGTCCGAACGGCATGACCAAAAACTCGTAATGGCCATCATGGGTGCGAAAAGCGGTCTTATGAATATCGTCGGAATGCACCCGGATTTGATGATATCCCAATTGAGGTCCAGCTTGGTGAATTACGTTGCACCATAGAGTTCATCAAGTAGCTCATCTATGGCTGGGATTGGATAACGATCCTTGACTGTGACGCGATTTAATGCTCGGTAGTCCACGCAAAAACGCCAAGAACCATCCTTCTTCTTAACCAGGAGGACCGGCGATGAAAATGGGCTGAAACTTGGTCGTATAATTCCCGTGGCGAGCATCTCCCTGACAGCTCGCTCAATCTCATTTTTTTGGACGTGGGGTACCGATAAGGACGGACACTCACAGGCCCGCTCCCCGGTTCCAAGGGAATGCGATAATCATGGGTGCGGGGCGGTGGCAACGTGTTTGGTGTTTGAAAAACCCGCTGGTATTTCCTCAATAATAAGTCAAGTTTGTTGCATGGGTCGTGGGCCATCTCTGTTATAAGTGCTTCGGTGGGCCCTCCTGAAATTGGCATAATACAAAACTTCACACTGCCAGATGCCAACCGTATAATGGAGTGTATGGATTCTTGAAACACTCTTCCATTATCTTCCCCGTGTATAATGAATTGTTGGTCGTCGACCCAAAACTCCATAGAGAGTTTATTCCAATCATGCAAAACTCGGCCAAGACTCTGTAGCCACTGTATGCCCAAAACTACATCTGAGCCCTGTAGATCAAGAGGATACATGTTAGTTTGGAATTTATAGCCTTGTATCTCTATGGGTACTGCCACATAAATTTCTTCGCACCGTAGTTTTTCATCGTTGTCTACCATCACTTGGAAGGCCGGTGCCGGAGTTGTAGAGCAGCCCATTCGCTTAGCGAATTTCAAACTGACAAAATTATGTGTGCTGCTACTGTCAATAAGTATGTGCAATCTTCGGCCACGGATTAAGCCAGTGACTCACATCGTTCGGGGCATGGACACTCCAGACAATGCATGGAACGATATTTCTGGCACTGCTTGTGATGCTTCAAGTTCAGGATCAAGCTCTACTGCCCCGGAGTTTTTTTCCGTCTCTTCCATTGTTTCCAAGACAAATATTTATTGCTTCTTGCATCGGTGTCCTGGTCCGAACCTCTCATCACAGTTGTAGCAAAGGCCTTTTTCCCGTCGCGCTTGCATCTCAGCCCATGACAATTTTTTTAATGTCGGGTTGGTGGTAGTTCGGTTGCTGGGATGAAAGGATGTTGTGGTTTTGATGGGTGTTGGGGTAGGAAGGAGGGACGGTTTGTATGGTGGGGGCTGTGACAGTGAAGGTCTGGGTGGTGTTGTTGTGAATATTGGCCGCCGTGTTTTGGATAGTTTTTCTTCTATTAACCGAGCCAAGCTTGCGGCATGAAGCAGGGAGGTGGGCCGGAAAAGTTTAACTTCTGCGCGGATCTCTTCTTTCAGCCCGCCGACATAGTTACCCACCAACGCTCGTTGAGGCCATTGACGAACACGAGCAGCCAAGCGTTCAAACTGCGTTTGGTATTCTCTTACGATGCCTGTTTGTTGTAATTTAGCGAGAGCCTCATCGAAATCTTCATAGTCTGAAGGGCCAAAACGGATGCACAAGGCTTTGGTGAACTCTTCCCATTGTACGTTTGGTTAGGATTGTTCAAACCATTGATACCACTCTAAGGCGTCATCTTGTAAGTGGAAGGATGCCAATAACACCTTTTCGTTGGCCTCTGTTCTTTGATAATGGAAAAACTGTTCGGCTTTATAAATCCATCCAGTTGGGTTTTCCCCATCGAAATGAGGGAAATCCAATCGTGAAAATCTGGTCTGCAGGCTGCCCTGTTGAGTGCCTCGGCTTCCTTCTCCGTACTCGCGATGTCGGTTGATGGACCCATTGTCTCGGCCACTGCTGCTCTGGTCCTCATCACCCTGAGTTCCCCTTCCCTCCATCGCTCGGCTCATTTTGGCCACGGCATCAGTGAGGGCCTCTAACGCTCCCTTCATGCCTGCAAACTCTTCCTTTTGAGCGTCGGCCTGTTGCTTAAGGGAATGGGTGCTAACCTCCAAGGCAACCAGGCGGTCGTCATTGGTGGTTGAACGTGTATTTGGTGGGATGGTTGTCATGGCTCTGATACCAATTGCAGTGAACTGCAAATGATAAAATGGCTTAGTCGTATTCGAGGCAACTACCCTCCTAGAATTAAAGGGAGAAAAGAGTGTTTGGGTTAAATTCTTCTTGCCCCATGTTATTCATCTTTAATGCTTAAATACATTGAAATGGAATTCCAAATAATAAGATAACTCCTAATCTTATCATCTAGAGTTCTATCACAAGATAGACCCTATCCTAACAATAACTTAATTAAATTTAAATAACAATTTATCCTAACACACAATAACTACTACTTGAGGCAATCTCCTGATCCACATCACTTGGTCCATGTTAGCCACTATCTGACTTAGCCATTTCTTCTAACTCCTCATGCCCACGGGTCATAACATATGTTTTCCTCTTTATTGTCTGTGGTTGTTAGGAAGCCTTAAGTAGGATTATAATGAAAGTAGTGTCAGGTGGTTATTTGAATGGTTTCCTCTTTGATAATCCGAGGGGTGAAACAATGGTAATGTCCCATCTACTTTTTGTTGATGACACACCCATCATTTGTGATGCATACTCTCCACATCTTCATTATTTAAGATGTATCCTTATGGTTTGAGCTAATTTTAGGTTTGAGAATTATTCTATGTAATTCTAAAATTGGGCCAGAAGGAGAGATAGTGAATATTGAAAAACTAGCAAGCAATCTTGGATGTCATGTTTTGAAGTACTTGGGTTTACCGTTGGGAGCTCATTTCAAGGCAAGGCATATATGGGATTCCATTCAAGAGAGAATGCATAAGAGATTGGTTGGTTGGAAGAATTTGTCCCTATCAAAGGGAGGCATACTCACTATAATCAAAAGTATGCTATCTAGCTTTCCAAAATATTTCCTATATTTTTTCCATTGCCTATAGGGTGGCAAATAGGTCGGAAAAACTTCAAAAGGATTTCCTTTGAGGTGGTAAGGGTTACGAATTTGATTTCCATTTAGTTAATTGGAGTATTTGTTGCAACCCTCTACTCTATATACCATGGAGAATTGGGGATTAAGTAGATATTGCTGTTTAATCAAGCTTTGTCGTGAAAGTGGTTTTGGGGAGATGCAAAGAAAATGCATTATGGAAGAGAGTAATAGAAGAATGGCACTATCTGTGCAAATTGGTGTTCGGGCAAGGTCAACAGACTGTAAGTGTTGGGTTTGTGGAATCATATTAGAAGAAGGGATGCCTTGCATTTTATCATATATGACAGTAATGGCTCTAAAATTTGTGGAATAGTGAGTCTACTATAAAGGAGAGACAACCTGATATTTTTCTAATCGCAAAAGATAGAGAATATAGAGTGGAAAACTATATAGAGTTTGGAAATGGTCGTTTTAAATGGAATCCTATATTCTTTTGAACGGTGCATGATTAGGAAATAGAATCTATGGCACATTTATTAGAAATTATTTATTACGATTTATGTACTAAAAAAAAAAAAAAAAACAAGACTTCCAATTGAAGAGCTACTATAAAACGTTGAGAGGAGGAACAAATTTTCCTTGCAAAGCACTGGAAAGTTTGCGTAACACCAACTCAAGGGTAGCTTTCTTCTCATGTTGTATGGTAGTAGGGAATCTTTTGATAACAAATAATTTAAGCAAGGTTAATTATTATGGTTTGGTAATTTTATGTGTAAAAAACCATGAAGATAATGTGAATCATTTCTTCTTACAATGTGTGGTGGCTTAGGGTGGCATGAAGATAATGTGAATCATCTCCTAGGTTACACCTTATTATGTGATGTAGTAACCCCTTAACTTGTGGTGTAGGTGTTATCATGTTGGAAGAGATGTTTTGTCTAAAGCTGTAATTGGGGGATTTGAAAAGTTGTTCCTTTGTGTTCAATCTGTAATTTTTAAGAGAAAAGAATGAACTTTTATTGAGGAGTAATAGTTGTGTGTGGTAAAGCTAAAACAGTTACTTTTTAAGACCTTATATGAATGAACTTTCGACTTCTCATGTCTTCCGTCCCACAGCTTTCACTAAATTCTTTGCTGTAAATATTTTTAAAAAACTTTTTGTTCTAGCTTTCCTTATATTCTTTGGGTAGCACCACCTTGCTTTTTTAACGTTGCATCAACTTAAACCCTTTAATCACACATTTCAAATCAATACCATCATACAAACTATAGAGAAACCCATCCCAAAGTACCCAAACCAGCCACATACCAACACATAATTCACAACAATCAAAATCTCCACATACTACAATACAACAAACTTCAATAACAAACACTAATAAATTGGAGAGACAAAAATGGGTTGTGAAAATAGTACCTTGGAAGCAACCAGACCCCTAAGTGCCCTCTAAGAGAGACCACTCCCTACTCCCAAATGCTCCACTAAAGGACCAACTTCCACTGTTGACAGTTGAAGCCCCTGAAACGAAGGCAAGTTCCTCGTTGAAATTGAGGATGATGTAAACTGAGCTGTAGCTATTTCTAGGTCTACTCTCAAATCCCTTAAAAACAAAAAACCAGAAATCAAATTAATAAGTCAAGTCTAGAAAGCTTTATTGAAAAAAAAAAAAAAGAGCTTTACTTGACCAACCAAATCCAAACACGGCTCAGTCAGAATGCTTTATTGAAGAGTATATTCAGGTTCTACTTTCAAACCCCACGAAAAATAAAAACCCAGAAAGCAAATAGCAAAAAGATATATATATATATATATATATATTTTTTTTTTTGATAAAATATAGCAAAAACAAGCGACACCATATTCTCTTGTCTATGGAGTGGAAGCCATCCTTCCTTGGAACGTCAAATCCCATCATTACGAATTGTCATTCAAGAAGGATTAACTGGAGAAGAAAATGCCAAGCTCAGATTGCAAGAATTAGAGGCGCTGGATGAGAAAAGGCTTGAGGCCCAACAACGTCTTGAGTGCTATCAAGCTCGTCTTTCAAGCGCATTCAATAAAAGAGTTAAACCACGATCATTCCAAGTTGGTGACTTAGTCCTCGCTGTTCGAAGACCTATCATCACAACTCATCGTACAGGCAATAAGTTCACTTCAAAATGGGATGGACCTTATGTTGTGCAAGAAGTCTACACCAATGGAGCTTACAAGTTAATTGATAATGATGGTGTAAGGATCGGTCCCATCGATGGGAAGTTCCTCAAATGCTTCTATGCTTGAAAGTCAAGGATTGCTCCTTGGTAAGAGTTTAAACTGCCTATTGTAACGCTGCAAGAGTACATGATGTCTTCCCATTACCTCTGAAAGCGTAACAATAAGGAGAAATTAATCCCACTCTATGTCACCAATTGCTAGTGTGGCGTAGTGGTTGGATGCCCAAGTCGCCCTTGAGAGGTCTCGGGTTCGATTAGTGGTGATATCCACTATTACACACTGAGCCCCCTTTTTGCNCTTCTCCGTACTCGCGATGTCGGTTGATGGACCCATTGTCTCGGCCACTGCTGCTCTGGTCCTCATCACCCTGAGTTCCCCTTCCCTCCATCGCTCGGCTCATTTTGGCCACGGCATCAGTGAGGGCCTCTAACGCTCCCTTCATGCCTGCAAACTCTTCCTTTTGAGCGTCGGCCTGTTGCTTAAGGGAATGGGTGCTAACCTCCAAGGCAACCAGGCGGTCGTCATTGGTGGTTGAACGTGTATTTGGTGGGATGGTTGTCATGGCTCTGATACCAATTGCAGTGAACTGCAAATGATAAAATGGCTTAGTCGTATTCGAGGCAACTACCCTCCTAGAATTAAAGGGAGAAAAGAGTGTTTGGGTTAAATTCTTCTTGCCCCATGTTATTCATCTTTAATGCTTAAATACATTGAAATGGAATTCCAAATAATAAGATAACTCCTAATCTTATCATCTAGAGTTCTATCACAAGATAGACCCTATCCTAACAATAACTTAATTAAATTTAAATAACAATTTATCCTAACACACAATAACTACTACTTGAGGCAATCTCCTGATCCACATCACTTGGTCCATGTTAGCCACTATCTGACTTAGCCATTTCTTCTAACTCCTCATGCCCACGGGTCATAACATATGTTTTCCTCTTTATTGTCTGTGGTTGTTAGGAAGCCTTAAGTAGGATTATAATGAAAGTAGTGTCAGGTGGTTATTTGAATGGTTTCCTCTTTGATAATCCGAGGGGTGAAACAATGGTAATGTCCCATCTACTTTTTGTTGATGACACACCCATCATTTGTGATGCATACTCTCCACATCTTCATTATTTAAGATGTATCCTTATGGTTTGAGCTAATTTTAGGTTTGAGAATTATTCTATGTAATTCTAAAATTGGGCCAGAAGGAGAGATAGTGAATATTGAAAAACTAGCAAGCAATCTTGGATGTCATGTTTTGAAGTACTTGGGTTTACCGTTGGGAGCTCATTTCAAGGCAAGGCATATATGGGATTCCATTCAAGAGAGAATGCATAAGAGATTGGTTGGTTGGAAGAATTTGTCCCTATCAAAGGGAGGCATACTCACTATAATCAAAAGTATGCTATCTAGCTTTCCAAAATATTTCCTATATTTTTTCCATTGCCTATAGGGTGGCAAATAGGTCGGAAAAACTTCAAAAGGATTTCCTTTGAGGTGGTAAGGGTTACGAATTTGATTTCCATTTAGTTAATTGGAGTATTTGTTGCAACCCTCTACTCTATATACCATGGAGAATTGGGGATTAAGTAGATATTGCTGTTTAATCAAGCTTTGTCGTGAAAGTGGTTTTGGGGAGATGCAAAGAAAATGCATTATGGAAGAGAGTAATAGAAGAATGGCACTATCTGTGCAAATTGGTGTTCGGGCAAGGTCAACAGACTGTAAGTGTTGGGTTTGTGGAATCATATTAGAAGAAGGGATGCCTTGCATTTTATCATATATGACAGTAATGGCTCTAAAATTTGTGGAATAGTGAGTCTACTATAAAGGAGAGACAACCTGATATTTTTCTAATCGCAAAAGATAGAGAATATAGAGTGGAAAACTATATAGAGTTTGGAAATGGTCGTTTTAAATGGAATCCTATATTCTTTTGAACGGTGCATGATTAGGAAATAGAATCTATGGCACATTTATTAGAAATTATTTATTACGATTTATGTACTAAAAAAAAAAAAAAAAACAAGACTTCCAATTGAAGAGCTACTATAAAACGTTGAGAGGAGGAACAAATTTTCCTTGCAAAGCACTGGAAAGTTTGCGTAACACCAACTCAAGGGTAGCTTTCTTCTCATGTTGTATGGTAGTAGGGAATCTTTTGATAACAAATAATTTAAGCAAGGTTAATTATTATGGTTTGGTAATTTTATGTGTAAAAAACCATGAAGATAATGTGAATCATTTCTTCTTACAATGTGTGGTGGCTTAGGGTGGCATGAAGATAATGTGAATCATCTCCTAGGTTACACCTTATTATGTGATGTAGTAACCCCTTAACTTGTGGTGTAGGTGTTATCATGTTGGAAGAGATGTTTTGTCTAAAGCTGTAATTGGGGGATTTGAAAAGTTGTTCCTTTGTGTTCAATCTGTAATTTTTAAGAGAAAAGAATGAACTTTTATTGAGGAGTAATAGTTGTGTGTGGTAAAGCTAAAACAGTTACTTTTTAAGACCTTATATGAATGAACTTTCGACTTCTCATGTCTTCCGTCCCACAGCTTTCACTAAATTCTTTGCTGTAAATATTTTTAAAAAACTTTTTGTTCTAGCTTTCCTTATATTCTTTGGGTAGCACCACCTTGCTTTTTTAACGTTGCATCAACTTAAACCCTTTAATCACACATTTCAAATCAATACCATCATACAAACTATAGAGAAACCCATCCCAAAGTACCCAAACCAGCCACATACCAACACATAATTCACAACAATCAAAATCTCCACATACTACAATACAACAAACTTCAATAACAAACACTAATAAATTGGAGAGACAAAAATGGGTTGTGAAAATAGTACCTTGGAAGCAACCAGACCCCTAAGTGCCCTCTAAGAGAGACCACTCCCTACTCCCAAATGCTCCACTAAAGGACCAACTTCCACTGTTGACAGTTGAAGCCCCTGAAACGAAGGTAAGTTCCTCGTTGAAATTGAGGATGATGTAAACTGAGCTGTAGCTATTTCTAGGTCTACTCTCAAATCCCTTAAAAACAAAAAACCAGAAATCAAATTAATAAGTCAAGTCTAGAAAGCTTTATTGAAAAAAAAAAAAAAGAGCTTTACTTGACCAACCAAATCCAAACACGGCTCAGTCAGAATGCTTTATTGAAGAGTATATTCAGGTTCTACTTTCAAACCCCACGAAAAATAAAAACCCAGAAAGCAAATAGCAAAAAGATATATATATATATATATATATATTTTTTTTTTTGATAAAATATAGCAAAAAGATTTGCTTTCATTGTCCTGACTCCTGAAACGGTAAATAAAAGTCAGTTTCAGTGTTTGGTACAGTAGAAATGGGAGGAAAGATTTTAAACACTGGAGAGGGAAAGGAAATGATGTGGGTAACAATTTTTACTCCGTGTGGTGTTTTTTTTTTTTTTTTTAAAGGGTAAATTATCTATTTGGTGTGACATTTAGATTGTGTCAATTTGATTAATAATGTTTTAAATTTTTCAGTTTAGTCCCTAATCATTTTGTAGTGTGTCAAAATAGTCCATGTCATTAAGTAAAGTAAGGAAGATATTAATCTAGCTAACGACTAAAATAGAAAAATAAAAAAAATAAAAAAAAAATTTATGCCACATTAGAAGACAATTTTATTGTTGGGTGTTGGCACGACCTGCCGTCTCTATACGATCATAGATGAGTCGCCTTTCACCCTGCAGAGAGGGAAAATTCTCGACCTATCACAAGCTGACACGTCACACTACCAAGTTCACAAACTACAGCCAATTACAAAGTGTCACATACTGCTGCTAGGTTTTACTATCACTATTCAGAAACCAATAGAAATTTGCCAAGTGTCATGCAAGAACCAATCACGCATCGCACGTGTAAGTGATGACATAAGCGGACCAATCAGACTGTGAAATGTGTCACCAATCAGACTTCGCCACGTGTCGCTCATCCACCCCAAAACTTCTATAAATAGAAGCCTTCCTGAGACATTTAGAAGGACATCAAGCCATCTGAAGCACAAGCAGCATCAAAGAAGATTCAGAAGTCCAGAAGCTCTGCCGAAACCAAGCTCTAAAGCCTCCAAAAACTTCAACCTTCGAATACGAAGAACATTCGAAGAGAAATCATCCAAATCATCCGCCTAGATCCAAAAGTTTGCGGGAATCAAGCCTAAAGTGTCCGAAAACATCAACAAATCACAAATCAACGAAGCTCTACGGATTCAAGCTCCTAAAGCCCCGAAGAACTTCCACCATAAACCTTCAAAGATGAAGAACACACGAAAAACGTGAAGAACAAAGGATTTCTAACAAGCTCATAGCCAGAGATTCATTGTAATTCCGTTTCAACAATCTTCGATCCATCCCTCAGCCAAATTGAAGGATATTTTGTGTTCAAGTCACAATCACATTACCACAAATCCAAATCAATAAGTCTTGCAAGGAGATCGAATCAGAGGATCACTCTTTCGTAATCACAGAGAATTGTACCACACATTCATCAATACAAATTCGCATTTGTGAAACTATTTTACTTGTTTGATTTATTTCGAACTAGAAATTTAGTCGTCTACATATTCTGGCACTCCCAGTGGGACCTCTCTACCTCTCATCTCTTTCTCCTTCAAAAGAAATTCGATGTCATTTTGCTATCAGCTTCAATGGCCTCTAGTAAGAACGTCCGAAAATCAGTAGTTGACGCTTCCAGTGCTCATGATTATGTTGGCCCAATCACTCGCAGTCGATCCAAAGCTCTTGATCAACTTCAACCCCAACCAACCAAAGAGGACGAGCTTTCTACTATCATCTCTCTAGACTTTCTTGCAAATAGGAAAGCTACCAATAAGGATTCATATGTCTCGAAAGATTTGGAGAGCAGTAATGAATCATCCCCAACAAAGACCTTTTCTATCAACTCTTCACCTGTGATGAGAAACTTAAGGAATGAAGTAAAAAAAAAAAAAAAAAAAAAAACAACAACAACAACAACAAAAAGACAAAAAAAAAAAAAATAAAACAAAAAAATAAAACTTTTGAACTACGTGATGACTTGATCCCTCTCAAGGGTACGTAGGCAACTTAGTATCTTTTGCTAAGTTCAGTCACGCACTAAAAAAAAAAGTTATCAAATTATGAAAAAAAAAAAACAAAGAAATCATCCAAAAAGAAAATATTAAAAAAAAAACATCAAAAAAAAATATATCAAAAAAAAAATTATGTTGAACTAGGTGATGACTTGATCCCTCTCCGGGGCACGTAGGCAGTTTAGTACTTGTCACTAAGTTCAGTCACATGAAAAAAAGAAGGATTGTCAGTCTGGCTTGAAGAGTTTTGCAACAGTTGTCAATATGCTTTTAAGGTCCCTTTGGTTGGCAAGGCATTGCTTAAAGGTAGTCAACTGCTCAATAAGATGATTGAAGATCGTTGTAGTCGAAGATGAAGACTGTAAGGAATTGATGTGCCTTAGCTTTCCTTGAAATGATGATAAACATAAGTTGATTCTTGGTTGTGGAGCAAAATAAAATCTTCAACCTCTTTTGCAAGAAATGAAGTCTACATGGCATTGCCCATCTTTTATGGACATTCTCCCACGTTTCTGAAGTATGCTTTGCATCACTTATCTCCTGGGGGCATCTTCTTACACCTTGCAAGTTTGAGCTACATTGTCTCTCTTCTAGGATGTGCCACTTCATAACTCTGAAATTTGAACCACATCATCTCCCTTCTAAGTGGTGTCGTTTTACATCATGTCTCTGAAATCTGGACAACGTCAACTTCCTCCAGAATGATAATAGATTATATAATCGAAGTCAGGATTGCATCATCTCTCCTTTATGGGCAAGTTCGTGCAATTTCGAATTCTTGGTGGCATGTTTTGACATCTTCAAAGTATTGGCATCATTCTTTCCCTCATCTTCAAGGTTTTGTTGGCCTTTCCTTGCATCTCCAACGTCTTGTTAGCATCTTTGAGATCTTGATGTCTGGCTACAGTGCTATGCACCCTCGATGTCTAAGTTATGTTGTCTCTGAAAATTGATGTTGTCATAGCTTTATGGCAAATATTGGTGCAACTTCAATGCAAGTGCAAGTGCTAATGAGGAGTGTTGGCGTGACTTCATGATAAAAATGAACGTTGGCACAGCTTCGGTGCAAATAAAGTGTTGACGTGGCTTCATGCTAAAGATGAGCGTTGGCACGGCTTCGATGCAAATAAAGTGTTGACGTGGCTTCATGGCAAAGATGAATGTTGGCATCTCTGAAATTTTGATGTTTGGCTACAATGTTATGCACCCTCGATGTCTGAGCTATGTTGCGTCTGAATATTGGTGCAAATTCAATGCGAGTGCAAATGCTAATGTGAAGTGTTGATGTGGCTTCATGGCAAAGATGAGTGTTGGCACGGCTTTGGTATGAATGAAGTGTTGACGTTGCTTCGTGGCAAAGATGAATGATGACACGGCTTCGGTATGAATGAAGTGTTTACGTTGCTTCATGGTAAAGACTCTTGATGTTGCTACATTGCAAAGACTCTTGAGATGGCTGCATTGAAAAGACAAGTATTGGTGCAGCTTAATTGCCAAGAAAAGCATGCTGCATAACAAAAACAAGCAACAATAAAGAACTTGTCAGAAGGAAATCTCATGACATGTCAAAAATAAATAAATAAATAAATAAAATGAGAGAGCTTCAATTTTAATCTCTAGCCTGTCAAAAAAAGAAAAGAAAGAAAGAAGGTTAGTACAAACCAAGCATGTGGGAAAAAAAAAGAGATAAAAATAAAAAATAAATAAATAAATAATAATAATAATAATAATAAAAGCATAATTTCTCTACGTATCATACTACCCATGGAGACTGCTTGTACAAATTAATGCATGCCCCGAGTGGCTTTATATAGGGATCTTAAGAAGCTAACAAACAAAAAAGAAAGAGGAAAAATACTGCCACCAATGTTTAAGGTCAGACTTTGCAACTCAAATGCCCTCAAAGTCAAAGAAAACTGCACCAACCCTTGAGAACAACAGAGACTCAGTAATTACCTGGAATCATTCCCTGCCTAGGTTGTCAAACAATGTCAGAATGGCCACCGCCAAAGTAGACCAAAATGGTAACAATTCCATCAATGCCAGCCGTCTCCTCTTCCAGATTTCTAAAACTTCTGACAAGATTTCACAAAAATCAACCCACAGAAATCTTCTAAGGACTTCGAACAACAAGACCAAAAAAGGCCATCCACAGTGGAGCCATAACGCGCCACCACGCGCCGCCACAAAGTCCCACGTCTCGCGGGTTTCTCATTCAAATCTGCACAAATCTGAGACAATTTTTACAAAATCGGTGCCACCACTAGATCCATCAACCCACGATGTACAAAACCCAGAAAGATCATCATCAACGGAGCCACCACGCACCGCCACAATCTCTCAATGAACCGTGGCCTAGTCCTTCAAATCTGCGCAAATCTGCCCATAATTTTAGAAAACAGACCATATCAATAGATTCTACGGCCTTAGATCGACAAAACCCAAAAATTTTGGGATCAGAAGAGCTCCCACGCGCCGCCAGAAGGTCCGGTGATCAACATCGTCATTTCACGCACTTACACGTGCCGACACGGATTGCTACGCGCTCAAAGCTTCAACGTGTTGCACGCGCCACACGCACCACACGTGCCACACGCCCTCAGCTCTGTGATGTCATGGATGACGTCACCACCCACTGACTTGACCCGTTTGTTCAGCTGACCCGGTTTGACCCGGACTGACCTGGAAATCCGACCCGGATCCGAACCGCCTGTAAAAAAAAAAAATAATAAAAAAAAAATGCTTTGACCAAGTTGACCTTTGAGTTTGACCAAAAAGACAAAATTTCCAAAAAGGGCCTGTCCCACTCAGTTTTTCGCGTACATTCCAATTTTGGAATCCGTTTCTTTGTCCGAGACTCGGAAATTGTGCAAACTGTCCAATTTCCAGAAAGTTGACTTTTGCACAAATTCGGACCAAAAGTCAAAATTTTCAAAAAGGACCTATCTTGCCTAATTTTTCGCGTAGATTTCGATTTTGGGGTCTATTTCTTCATTTGAGAATCCGAAAGTGCTCAAATAGTGTGATTCTACCGCTATTGGCTTTAATGTGAACTTTGACCAAGAATTAAAACGTCCAAGCAAAGCTTGTCCTATTCAGATTTTCACATAGATTCTGATTTTGAAATCCGCTTATTTGTTTTGGACTTGGAAACCACCTATGTGACCCACTTCTCCAAAGTACTAGCAATGTCCAAAACTTAAGCTCCCAAGATCAAAACTTGAGATTTATCCATTTAGTTTGGATCCCCTCAAGTTTATTCTCCAGACTCCATCAAGGCTTCCCTTTCAAAGTACAGATGAACTCTCACAAGTGTGTTTTGAACTTGAAATTACATCGGGTCACCCATCCAACCTACTATCCCTCTTTCGGTGCCAAACATTCCCACCTACCATTAGGCACCTACCAATCGGGAATCTACCATTCTCACCAAAAATTCTCAACCGTCATTCTCAACTACCTATCTACCATTCTTCGTCTCTCCACTATAAATAGAAGGGTCGGATTCATCAAGAACTCATCAAAAAAAAAAATACACTAAGTCATGAAATGAAGATTTGTTTCTTTCAAATTTTCAAGTCCTCATTCTCACTGCCATTTCTCACTATGACTTCATCATTCTCAACACTTAGCAACCAATATTACTTCATAATCAGTTTGAAATCAACCCTCTCATGGTTCAGTAGAAACCCTCTTCACAACATCATTGTAGTTTTGAGATCCAAACAAATTTTATTTCTCCACTTAACGACCACCTTTGTCCATAAAATTATTCAAGGTCTGTATCGTCCTTCCATGCTTCCGTGGATTTGGTTGGCCAGGAAGTCTAAGTCTAGCAGAGACACCTGTTCCTAACCTTAGGTCTCCTGTAGTCTCTCTCCAATTGCTTTGCCTTCCAACAGAAGCGACGGTTCGAAACAAATAGCAACTTGGCTGGTTTCTAAGACCAGAATCACAAGTTAGCTCCATCTTTCATTTTTTTGTGCTTTTCCAACAAGAAGCAGTAAGTGAAGATGGTAAAAAGTGTTGGGGTATCCTACAAATTGTCTTTCATCCAACACTTGAAACAACCTTCAAGGCACCAACTCATCAGAGTTCAGCCTTTGGGGCCGGTAAATGGTTACAAGAGCCTTATTCCATGTCCCCACCACTAAGGGACTCAAAGGTCATCGTTGCTGGTACCTCAAAACACACTTTCTGGAATTACTCCAACTTAAATTTAGCTTGAAGTAGTTTAGAAGGTACTCTTCTGAAATTACTTCAACTTAACGTCTGTCGGCATAGTCCCATCACACATGCACATTCTACGACTTGCTGTCAGACCCCATGCAAACATACAGTCTATCCCATATTCAAAGGTGTACTTCACAGAAACATTTACACCAAAGGGTCCCCAACATACAGGGCCAGCACCATGGTGGCATGTGTTTCACCCATTCACTTTGCTTCATCCCCGTCTTCTTCACCACCCTCATCAACATCCCCAGAATCTATAAGCTTCTGAAATTACCTCAACTTAACTTGAGTGAAACAATTACACATGTGCATTCAACCACTTTCCCACATGGCCACACCGTAATCTGAAGTATACTCTTCTGAGATGACTTCACCAGCAGTTCTTAAAAACACGAGGCTAGCCCCATAACTCTGCATGCCGTACCCAGCCACCATCCTCGCATCTTCCCCATCTTCTACACCCTGTGATCGCCGCCAATGATCCAAAAACACTCTTCTGAAGTTACTTCAACTTAACCTTTGCTGAGAAGGCTCGGTCATGCAAGTACATTCAAATACAGGCAGACCCCTTTTTGGTCTCATCAAAGCCTTTCATATGGGTGGGTCTACTCCTCGGAAATTATCTCATCCTGCTGAAAGCTCCACCACCTTCAATTACTTCATTTGAAGAGCCAAGTTTAAAAATCTGTTTTCGAAACTCATTCTCACACTACACTCTGAAACTGTGTGCGTGAACGAGTCTCGAGGGGGCATTTGTAGAGAGGGAAAATTTTCGACCTATCACAAGCTGACACGTCACACTACCAAGTTCACAAACTACAGCCAATTACAAAGTGCCACATACTGCTGCTAGGTTTTACTATCACTATTCAGAAACCAATAGAAATTTGCCAAGTGTCATGCAAGAACCAATCACGCATTGCACGTGTAAGCGATGACATAATCAACCTCGCATGTGTAAGCGATGACATAAGCGGACCAATCAGACTGTGACATGTGTCACCAATCAGACTCCGCCACGTGTCGCTCATCCACCCCAAAACTCCTATAAATAGAAGCCTTCCTGAGGCATTTAGAAGGACATCAAGCCATCTGAAGTACAAGCAGCATCAGACAAGATTCAAAAGTCCAGAAGCTCTGCCGAAACCAAGCTCTAAAGCCTCCAAGAACTTCAACCTTCGAATACGAAGAACATTCGAAGAGAAATCATCTAAATCATCCACCTAGATCCAAAAGTTTGCGGGAATCAAGCCTAAAGTGTCCGAAAACATCAACAAATCACAAATCAACGAAGCTCTACGGATTCAAGCTCCTAAAGCCCCGAAGAACTTCCACCATAAACCTTCAAAGACGAAGAACACGAAGAACGTGAAGAACAAAGGATTTCTAACAAGCTCATAGCCAGAGATTCATTGTAATTCCGTTTCAACAATCTTCGATCCATCCCTCAACCAAATTGAAGGATATTTTGTGTTCAAGTCACAATCACATTACCACAAATCCAAATCAATAAGTCTTGAAAGGAGATCGAATCAGAGGATCACTCTTTTGTAATCACAGAGAATTGTACCACACATTCATCAATACAAATTCACATTTATGAAACTATTTTACTTGTTTGATTTATTTCAAACTAGAAATTTAGTCATCTACACACCCCTAACAGGACGAGTCAAAAGACAATTTTACTGTGATGTGGAATAAAAAAATTAAAAAAAGAAAACCAATTTACAACAATTCAATCATAGAAAATGGGGGGAGATTTTAGTGAGGCCCATGTGTCCTCACCGGGAACACCAAAAACTAATCCCCCCTAATTTAGGGAGAAAATAGGAGTAGATGGAAATTAACTCATCACCACCATTCATACATAGGTGTAAACGGTCCGGTCTAGTTTGATTTTTGCATTTTTTGGGACTAGACAAGTTTGTCAATCCCATAAAAGCTTGGATCTAACTTGACAATACAAGGGAGTAGTCTCAATTAGTCCAAGTCCAATAGTTCCTGGTCAGTCCAGTCTAAATTTCGATCCTTGGCATGCGCTGTTAGGCTCTAATATTTTGGGTTTTTGCAAATAATTTTGGATTAATTGATTCAAAACACCCAAAAATATGTTCAATTGTATTAGAATAGAATGAGAGGAGAGAATGGTAGAGTTAGGTTATTAGGGTTTTTATTTTTAAATATATATAAAAAAAAAATTATATGGATATAGAATTGGTCTGGTCTAGTCTTTTCTTCTTCTTTTTTTCTTTTTTCAAAATCTGGACCAAGACTAAAACTTGGATTTTGTTTTTTTTGAAGTGTTGGACCAAGACTATTATTAAGTGGAGTTGGAGATATATTTTTACCGAATTGTCCTAAAGTTCTTTTTTCATTAAACCTAGGGTTTAGGGATATTTCTGAACTAAATAAAAGTCTAGTCCAAAAAAGAGAATCCTTTTATAAATAGTATAAATGTAAGTTGGTTGGTTTTCTTTTTTCCATTTTTTTTTTGTTGTTAAATGTACTATGCGTTGTTGTTGATGTGTGTGTGTGTTTTTTCTTAAAAAGAAAAAAAAAATCAAATGGCATGTTCTTTTATTATTATTATTATTATTATTATTATTATTATTATTATTATTATTTGCCTAGATGTACTGTGTATGTTGTTTTGTGTGTGTTTGTGTCTTTTTGTTTTCTTTAATATTGAATGACAGGTTTTTTTTTTTTCTCCTTTTTTCTTTTGCTAGATGTTTTATTAGCTGTATTAGTATGTAAGTTTATAATAATTTTAAAAAATTACTTCTTACAAACTATTAAAAAAATTGTTTTATGTAATAGGGGTATGAAATTAAATTTATATAAATTACATTTTTTATCCATCAATATTTCTTCTCAACCAAACAAAGGAGTTTTCCATCCCTTCAATTTTCCATCCTCCCAACCAAACACACATGAAGGAAAGCTAAATTTAGTATATTTTATCCCACCATTTTCCATCCCTCCACCTTTCTATCCCCCAACCAAGCAGAGCATAAGGTTTTGTTGATATTGTTGTTGTATTCGTGATAGATGGTGTAAATGATAGTACTAAAAATTTTAACAATCTCTGAAAAAATATGATAAGGTGAAATGATTGAAATATAACAATAATTTGAAGGAATGACATAATACATGCATGAAAAATAAGAGTTTGCACAAAGTAATTAACTTATATGGTTTAAAAATGAAGACAAACAAAAAAATAATGATACTGAGTAACAAACCTTGTTGATTATGATCATTCCCTTCCTTCAACTCATTTGTGCTTTCAACTCTTTGTCTTCTTTGTTTGACTGCAATAATGTACAGTATGATTTCTTTTACACTACAGCTCTTCGCAAATTTTCAGGGGCCAAACATGAGAATAAGTAGTTTTAAATGCATAATATTCATCAATCATCTTACTTATTAATTCAAAATGAAACAAGAGTTTCACTCGAGCTTTGCGGATAAAAAATAGTACTAACCTTCAATAATTTAGGAAAAAGAAGCAAACATTCCCCGAGACAATCATCCACGAAAAATCATGGTGCCAGATAATCTGTTTAAAAAAAAAAAGATATACATCAAGAATTAGTCACTCCCAACACACAAAGACACACCATAATATTTGACAATACGCAACTTTATTTGTCTAAAAGAACCTAGTATATACAACTTTTTCTTAGAATTCATACATTCAATAATTCCTTTTGCTAGAGGAAAAAGAAACCTATTTAGCATACCTCTTCTACGCATTTTGTAGTCTTAAGTTTGTTATGCATTATGTGCTAATTATGTTAAAGATCTTGAGTGTATGTATTAATATATTTAGGAAAATGTTGGTGCACTTGGTATTTTAAATTTTATGACAAATTTTGGACAAAATAGTAATGTAAAAACTAAATGAATTCATATTAACATTAGAATTATGACCTTCACTAGCATGATAAGATACTTTTAGCAGGTTAGATATGATTAAGAGCTCATTAATTTCAAAATCATTAGCACCTTTTATGTACTCAAGGTAATGATTTGTCAAGCCAAAGCTTATTAATTTTGAATATTCTTATACGGTTATCTTCAAGTAAGAATCCAACAAAGACAGAATTGTAGAAGATTGCAAGGTTCTTTTTTATTATTATTTTTCTTTAAATAAAACTAGCAGTCTATATTGTGAGTGCATAATGATAACCAAACCTGAACAACGTGGCTACATTTTTTCATGTCATCCAGAATTTCTTCAGTTCTCCAACTTGTTCCAGCAATACTTGTACGGAAGCTAGGAGTCCTATCCTCGAGGATGTACATTTGCCTTCAATACTTGGAATCATAATCCTGAGTAAGGCTCCCCTATAAAACATTAATGTATTGTAAGCATCTAAAAACATTAATGTATTGTAAGCATCTAAAAACATATTTGAAGAACTCATAATTATTATAAACTAGTCGTAGACACACGCATTGTGCGAGATAATTTTTTTTTAAGGTGATCTTATTAAATATATTTGGGGTAATAAGTAATAACACTCTCCCATTCTGTTTATATTAATAACAAAATATTTTAAATTTATTTAAGAATCTGTTTATACATGTTTAACCATGGTTAGTAAAGACATTACTCATAACTTTAGAATTAAAATACAAATTTATAAAATACCAAAACATTTGAAATGACAAATCTCTCCATAACTCATTGGTAAAAGAAAAGGGGGGAAAAAAGCAAAAGTCATTAATTAATATTTTGAAATACACTTTAATTTAAAATTTCAAAATAAGAGATTTTAATTTTAAAATTAAGGATAATTTTGGAACCTACCTTAAACACAGGCAGGTTAGTACACAATATTTTAATATTAATTTAACAAAGTTTGGTCAAACAAATGTAAAGGGTGAAAATATTTTTTCCCTTCAAGTGTCGGGTAAAATGTCATTTCTTCAAATCTCAAGGAAGGGAAATGTAATTACCCCTATATTATTATTTTGTTGTTGTTGTTGTTGTTGTTATTAATAATTGATTTTTCATTTTCTTTTAAGTTAATAAAAACCTTACATATACCTTTTTATTTATTTATAGAATATACATTTTTTTAACCTTTACATATCTTTTTTTTAATGTGAATCTTTACATATATCTTAAGTAAACTATATATATTCCACTTCTTTAGATGTGTAAAATCATAAACTACTACTTCATAAGATAGTAGCTAATTAGTTTTATCACATTTTTATTCATAATTTCATTTATAACGTTTTTTACTATTATCATATATTTACTGGCTAATGATTTTCATAACAAATGTGCTAAATGAGATGTAGCATCATTTATTAGATTTTTAAATGTAATTGTTAATGAAGATTATATATATATATATATATATAAGTTAAATGAAATGTCAAAAAAAGGGATTTTAGAATTTTCTAACTCTATTTCTTATGTAATTTCTATTATTACATGAGAACATCTCCTTTTAGTTATGAATTAGAGTTTGATTAGTTTTAAGTTTAAATATATTGCAACGATTGTGTTTAATTATTGATTATTGATTCAATTTTTTAAGTGAATATAACAGTTGATTTTATTGCACAGTAAAGTTTTTAATGTTCTCCATATTCGTCATTTTTTTTTTTTACTTCTCCTTACAACCTCTTTGTTTTCCAGATTTTATTGCATTAAATATGCATTGCAGTTTTTTTTTTTTTTTTTCATTTAATTTTGTTACCCTTAAGTTAGTATATCCATAACTATTAGTTTCTTTATATTATATTTGGTTTGATATCCTCAATATATATATATATATATTTTTTTTTTTTTTAATTTAGTGTTTCGCAATTGGCATTTTTTTTTTTGTATTATTTTTTTCTTTGATGTATTGGGTTTGAGAATGAGTGTGTTCCTAGTATTACTCCTCTTTATGAGGACACTTTTATTTATTGAATTTAAGTAAATTTTTAATTTTTAATTTTTTTTTTAATAAAAAGGAGAGAAAAATATAAATAATTTAATGATATGGAAGATGTGGGGAGATGAATAGTGATATTAAGGTAGAAGGTAGTGGGGAGATGAAAAGATAAAGGTAAGGAAAAAGCTTGGATAAATTGTAAATGTAAAAAAATAAAAAATAAAAAGTACAAATTTTTAAGGATAATTTTATTGATTTGAATTTAAATAAAATATTCCATGTTTAATTATTAAAAATAAAAAAGGAGAGAAAATATAAATAATGTAATGATGTGGAAGATGTAACTGAATTTAAATGTTGAATAACATAAGATGTGAAGAAAAAAAAAGTAAAAATAAAATATATAACAATAAATACCAATAAAGAGAACAATTACACATAAAAGATTTTTTTTTTTTCTTTCATATAACTCTAATTAAGATTGATGGTTTTTTTTTTTTTAATATGTGTTTTAGTATTGTGTTTTTTTAATTTCCCATCAGAAAGTCTTTTCTTTCCCTTTTAAAATTTTGATTGAATTTTGGTTTAGATTAATACTTAGTTGTCTTTGGAAATAGGAATTTGAATATGCCTATAAATTTTTTGACTAATAAATTATTATAAAATATATTTTTTATTTATTTAGTTTTATTTTAATTTTGGTTAACATTATAATTTTGTGATGATTTTCTATTATTATGATAATTTCCTTGTTCCTTAAGAGATGAGTTGTATATTAAGCAAATGTAACACACTACAACAGAGTTAGAAGAATATGGTTCACCTTAAAAAATATTAATGAAATACACAAAAAATTATTAAAATGATATAAGGATGCTAATTAAAGAACATTGGCAATACCATCAATCTCGTTTGAAGCTTAATCATAGCTCCACTAATTTGCTGACTTTCAAATTTTGGCTGGTATATAATCAGGCGTGCTCCAATGCCGTAAAATTCCTTATTGTCTGGTTTTACTTGAATTCTGGCAAACTACTCGATTAAATTAAGTGAGAAAATGAGCATAGTGATTCTAGTGTAGAAAAAAAAAAAAAAAAAAAAAAGAATTCCCAAAGATTAGTAATTTGGCATAAATAGAAGAATGTATAAAAAAATTCATCAAAAAAATTGAGAGAGTAAGAGAGAGAGAACCTTTTTTTGAATTCCGGCAAACTACCTTATTAAATTAATTAAGAAAATGAGCATAAAGATTCTAGTGTAGAAAAAGAAAAAGAAAAGAAAGGATTCTCAAAGATTAGTAATTTGGCATAAATAGAAGAATGCATAAAAAATTCATCGAAAAATTGAGAGAGAGAGAGAGAGAGAGAGAGAGAGAACTTTTTTTTGTGAGAGAAAACCATGCATAGAATGGAATAGATAGTTACAAATTTATAGTAAGAGAGTGAATAAGAAAAGACAAAATAAAGGAAGATGAAGAGAAAGAAGAAGAATAATATTTATGTAGGGGGTAGTGGGGAGATGAAAAGGTAAGGGTGAAGAAAAGTTGGAAAAAGTGTAAATATTAAAATAAAATAAAAAGTAAATGTTAAAAACAATTATAGGAAAATTGGAAAGAAAATGATAATAAGGTGGACGTTGATGTGGCTCAACTGGAGCGTAGCAACAATAAATGCTACGCTTTAGCTTTTTTTGTAAGAGAAAACCATGTATAGAATGGAATAGATAGTTACAAATTTATAGTAAGAGAGTGTGAATAAGAAGAGACAAAATAAAGGAAGATGAAGAGAAAGAAAAAGAATAATATTTATGTAGGGGGTAGTGGGGAGTGAAAATGTAAGGGTGAAGAAATGTTAGAAAAAGTGTAAATATTAAAATAAAATAAAAAGTAAATGTTAAAAACAATTATAGGAAAATTGGAAAGAAAATGGTAATGAGGTGGACGTTGATGTAGTTCAATTGGAGCGTAGCAACAATAAATGATACGCTTCAGCTTTTAGATATATATAGATATAGCAACATATATACCTTCTGAAAAGATTAGATCTTTGCAATGAAAAATTCTCCGTAAGGATCATTAATCACTCCATAGACCCACCAAAATTTTGTTAAAGCAAGAAAAAGAATTAGATGGAATCAATAAAATTACAATGTGTAAAACAATACAAGAACACTTAAAAAATATATTATATCTAAAATGCCCTAGTCATTGACTATGTGAAAACTTAAACCAACTTAATCCACACTATTTTTTTTTTACATAATATATCCAAACCTTATTTTTTAACTTTGAATTTCTGCAGCATGAACAAGAAGAAGGGCCTAGGTTATGACACTGCAAACACACTAACATGGGCAGATCATGGGAAAATACAACACAACACAAACATTATTTTATTTTTGTTTGTGTGTTCTACCACATATTGATAATAATATGAACTAGGTATTTATACCACCACGCACCCTTAGTATTATGGTCACCCCATAAGTACAAGTTCTTGTGCGATGACACGGGGGGAGGGACTACACACACATACACTTAGATTATGTTAAAGTAGAATTTCTATCTCAGATAGAAAAGGAAAAAATGAACTAGGTATGTATGTGTGTGTTTGTGATCAATTAAGATAATAACTAAGTCAACTGTCAAAGGCACAATTAGGGAAGACCTCAATGATGCTATAATCTAATGTTAAAATTTCAACCATGACTTCACTTATACCTTTCCTAAATGTCAAGATACACGTTGCATGCACATTGTGTCATCTTTTGAAGCAATTACCTTGCTACATTATCACCAGCCATGACCTTAGCCTAGATGTAGGAAAAGCAATGTCAAGAACCAAGAAAACATAGACACCCTTCACACGGCAATAATGGTCAATATTTCCATTTTAACCCAATATATGTACCTTATATAAGTCAAAGAATATTTACTTTCACGTATTTGAAAACAGGCTTTATATGTATAAGTAGGCTAAGATTGGAATTTACATATGACAGATAACTATAATAACAAGTTCAAAAGTTTAACTACAGATAGCAAAAGTCAAAAGTTCAAAAGTTTTAATTGTATTAAACAAGTTCAAAAGTTTAACTCCAAATAGCAAAAGTCACCTGAACAGAAATTTTATTGTTTAAACTAAAGAGTAATTTAGATGTACGGTTTCACTAGTAATGCAAGAGGTCAAGAAAGTGAAAATTTCAAAATTATTAGCTGTAGCTCTGTATCATGGTGGACAGTGCTTGCATAGATTCATCATGGGTTGCAACACATGGTGAAAATCCCTTGAGTAAAAATTCTAGAAATGGTTGTGCAGATTCAAGGAAAACTCAAACTTGACAGAGAAACCGCATCCTTGCATGGAAAGTCTTCCCACTAGAAACTGGTGCCTATGCTGTGTAGCTATGCAACCATGGCCTAGTAATTCTGACTAAGAAATTTTGAAGTGGCATTTAAAGGAAAGTTGTTTGTAAATAGCATAAATAATTTTTTTAAAGGAACTTAACTGACAAATCATAGTCAAAATAACATGGAATTGCTTGGATTGATCAAGTAAATGAATGGGAATGTTCAACAGGGAGGGACATATTAACATGCAAAATTAACCTCGTATTACTTGATTTTACAATACTCGTTGGTTACAGTAAGTGCAAAATTAACAAAAGGGGATACAACATAAGTGATCTCTTATCCTTGACACTTTAATGTATATGATAGTAAAAGGCATGTATATTTTTTGTACCAGATATAAAACCATAACCATTAGCTCATGAACATTGTGTTCTCTTTTCTCTACAGCAAGGTATTCCTATAAGAGGATGAATTCAAGGTGATACTAATTTGTAATTTCAAAATATTCTTTTCAACATTTAACTCAAAGTTAAATTAGTAAGAAGGTGCCACAGAACAGTAGAAAATTACTATGTTCAAAATGCAATTGGAGGTAATCCTATTAATTTATTTAAAAAAGATATGCCAGTAGGTAAGAAATAAAATGTGTATAGAGCTATAATCTTCAAAGGAGACCTGCTCATATTTAAAGATAACTATAAAAAAAATTTTTGGGCATTGAGATCATTCTAATGTCTACAAAATAAGGGTGTCAAATACCAAAGACAAGACTTACATCTATACCCAGTTGCATCAAGTGTGGAGTCCATTAGTACCAAATACCAGAACAGAGTTATCATTTTTGAGCACAAAAATAACAAAACTTATAAGGATGAAGTAGTTTCACTAGCAGCTACAACTATTATTCCAACAATGATGAAGTTGTGGCCCAGTCATCCCAATTAATTCAAGTATGTGCAATTATAAAAAGAATTCTTCTACAAATTAAAGTAGCTTAAATTTTGGCCAGCAAGACATAAATGAGCAAATAACCTAATGCAGTATCATTCCAACACATTAAAAATAAATACTCCATACACTTGAAAGGTTCAAACCAAAACATCCCAATGTTACTCTAACAGCAAATTTGGATTGATAGACATTTCCCTATTCTCTACTTCAAATACCAGTACATAATTGAGCAATTTATATTGTCATGAAATCCATCCAGAACCGAATGCAACTGCTTAGTAGTTAGATGTAGGATTGCATTGAAAGAAGGATGTTCTTTGGTTAGAATTTTGCATGAGGTTAATGGTGTATTTTGCGTGAGGTTAATTTCAATGCTGGAAGATATAGATTAAAAAAAAAATCTAAATAGGGGGTAAAACTTGGCCGTTTAAACCTATAAAAATACAATAGCACAAAAAAAAAAAAAAAAAAAAAAAAAATTAAAAAAAAAATCTAAATAGGGGGTAAAACTTGGCCGTTTAAACCTATAAAAATACAATAGCACAAAAAAAAAAAAAAAAAAAAAAAGGGAGGCACCAACAATTGACATTTCAACTGCACATTAAATTAAACAAACATGCATCAATAACGAAGCGAAAATGAATAATCACATGACTTACGACATAATAAACTACCAAAAGGAGTGCCCTGATTCCATATCCAAAGACATAAATAACTAGGCCATTCTTCAATTGGAACGTTGACTCAACAAGTTGGTTGATCGAAAAGCACTCACCCAAAAGCAAAAATCTTTTTTTCCAGTTCCTGCAATAATGTCTAGGTTAGACCTAACAGATCTGATAATTCGATGATATGCATGATCAAATTATGTTGGTACTCAATCCAATGAATGAATGTCCAAAGATGCAAATGAAACAACGCAACTAAAAAAAGAAGAGACATACCTTGGCATCAAATGCTAAAGAAATGGAATGGGAACAATGAAGAAGAAAATTGTTTCAAGGTTCTTTTTCAGATGGAGGCATATTTCTTCTTCCAAGTTCGATCAAGATTTTCTCATTTTCTTCAATGGACAATACAAATTGAAGTCAGAATCATCATCACTGACAAAGTTATTGGACATTGAAGAAGAACCCAAATGAAACCCCTTACTAACAGTTGAGCCAATTCCCAAACCTAGTAGACACAAGCGTAATTCGAACATGTCTGTCATATTATTTGGAAGGTCTATACTAGATGGCAAAGAAATGTGGCTAGTGTCATTAGGGACAGTGACCTGAGGCTAAGGAGGTGGATAATTTCCTCCCATGGGAGAAGTGCACAGTGACAAACTCAAATCACACCCATCATCATGAGAGCCCTCCAAAGGAGAGTCAAAATCATTATATGTTGTTTCCATTGAATTTGAATGTGAAAGCTCCAAACAAGAGTTTAAGAGGTGGGGGGAAGGCGTGACAGTGTTTGAAATAGAACAAATGGGGAAGGCAGGTATTGAAGTAGGTGGGAGAGTGTCGGTGGAGAGATCTCGAACAAAAGGACAGATGCATTTAGCATGGATCCCACTCCTTAGGATATGAGATATCCCTCGATATGAATCACATGCAAATTCAACCTTCACACGATTCCGATCAAATAGATTTAAATCTTCTAAACCAGAATAATCAAATACCTTAAAAAACCATATATGATTACAATTCATATCTGTAGACCGATCAATTTCTGAAGTAGAGCCATCCATCAACCTTATTCCATTTAATTTCAAGGAGACTCGAAGTTTAATAAACAAATAATGTTCATTCAGATCCGGTTCAAAAACAACACAACAAAAAAATTTTGGAAAATAACGACCGAACCAGAATGAAATGTAACTTCCAACACTTTGATGACTGAACCATTTTGGAATCTCTGATCCAGGTATTTTAAGTTCATAACCCTCTAAATCAAATGGATTTTGTCATGGTTGCCAAAATGCTCCAAACTGTTTGCAATAATCAAATTCAAACAAATTTAATAATGTATTTTTGAGAAGGTAAAAAGAGTATTTCTATATAACATTGAATGAAAGAGAGAGAAACACCAGACTGAACAATCTGTCTAATGATTGTGGATGTAGCGAATGGGAGTTTAGTATATGCACTCTTCTTGTAGATCGTGGAAGCCTGAGAATTTCCCGGAGATACTTACAACACTTTATTGCAAGTGTCTCTAATCTAGTAAACTTAATGATGCTTTCCAGGATGGTAATAATATTGATTTCATTTAAATATAGACGTTCCAATACAAGAAAGTAATAAGACTTCATCAAAAAATCTAATTCAATTAGATTTCCAACATTACTCAAATCTAGATCTTGAACATTGCTTAGATCTAGAAAAGTATATGACTTTAGAACAGTATAATATTCACACCAGGGTCTCGATTTGCCAGTATATATACATAATATCTTAGGCGTTGGTACTTTGTAGATGATATCTTCAAGATCCACAACATTTTTATAACAATAGGTATATAAACCATGAAACCGTATGGCTAAATTAGTCCAGGTGAGACGCCATTCCTTGAAGAAAAGAAAATCAAGACTTGAGCAGGATGAAATATCCAAAGTGTAGAGAGATTTCCACGTAAGATGGCTTGGAAGATTTTGAAGTTTTTTACAACTAGAAAGACGCAATATTTGAAGCTTATCAAGAAATCCAATGGACTCATGACACTCAACTAAATTTTTACAATATGAAAGGTCCAAGTTCTCTAAGTTTGGGGCACATAAATTAGGTAATTTTGTAATAGACTCAAATCCATTGAGGTTAATATGTTTCAAATTCTGGAATTGAAACTCTTGTAGAAAAAAAAAATTATGTTCAACAAACTTTAAATTAAAATTTTGAACATAATTTTTAAAGAAAACCATAGCTGCATAAATAACTTCTCTAACCAAATGCGACTACATGGCATCTTGAGTGTAACAAGTTTTTGAGGACAAAAATTGGATGGTTAGGGGAAAGGATAATTAGGCAAATGAAGCAACCTTAATCCGTTGGGGAGATATTTAAGTTCTTCACAAATGTGCACATTATCAACTATAAGAAATTTGAGATTTCTCATCCTTTTGAAAGCTTTAGCTGCCAATGTCGCCGTTATTGGTTTATGGAAGCACAACATTATGTCTCAAATTTTAGTTGAACCCTATTTGGATGGAGAATTGGGTGGAACACATTGCACAATAGAAATTGTCAACATCATAACAAATTGAAATTTTAAACAAAATAGGTTAATGATAAACAAAGATTTTCCTCAACATTAAAAAGAAAAAAAAATAATTGATTTTGTTTTGCTTAAAAAAGAAGTTATACTGTATTTTCTGTAAGAACTTCTGAAGCATCATCATAACACCATAGCCTTGTATGTTCTCCTGACACATTTGATTCTTGTTAAACAATTTCTCTACCCATTTGTTGTAGCAAGTCATGCATCCATAACTTGTCAAATTCAACCCTTATGAGACACTTACCAATAAGTTTTGAAATACCAGAATCTGGATATAAATTGCAAGCAGCTAAGATATCCACAACAGAATTTTTGGACAATCCTTTGAAGAAACATGCAATATCGAGGAAAATATCATGTTCATTTTTGTCCAATCCATCAAAACTTACTTTTAGTATTTTTTGAATTTCTTTGTTAGGAATATTCTTATACTTTTCTAATCCACTTTCCCATTGGCGAATGTTTCTTCCACATAAATCAGAACCTATAATTTGTAGAGCTAATGGAAGGCCATTGGCATAACATATGAATTGATTTGTAAGTTGTAAATAATCTGCCTCAGGTTCGTTTTTGTTGAAGGCACACTTACTAAAGAGTTGAAGAGCTTGGGCTTGATCCGCATCTTTGCCCGTGTTTGGCCAATAAAAGCCTGCCCTTTGAAGTCTGCGGTAAAGGTTGACCTCTCCGCAGGATCTGCAGTAAAGGCTAACGCGTCCGCAAACCGATTTTCATTCCTGGGAGCGTGCTCTATTTCAAAAGTTGAAAACTTTTCCTCCATTTTCTGGGCCATTGCTCTGTACGGGGCTAGGCTAGGCTCTTCCAAGGAGAAGCTCCCATTGGCCTGGCAAACCACCAAATTCGAATCGCCTAATACCCTTAAGTGTTTGACTCCCATTTCGAGAGTCGTGGCCAGCCCGGTTAAATAGGCTTCGTATTCTGCGGTGTTGTTTGAATAGGGGAATTCCAGTTTGAACGACAGTGCCACTACTTTATCTTCTTCATGGTACAAAACTACTCCCACCCCTCCAGATTGGGCGGTAGAAGACCCATCGAATTTCATTACCCATTGCTCTCCAACTTCCTCTGCCATGGCCACTTCTCCCGGAACTTCATCATCCAGTGGGAACCCTTCCTCACCTGGAAATTGTGACAATAAGTCCGCTATAGCCTGACTTTTCACTGCCCTGGGTGTCCCCATTCTTAAATCATATTGCGACAATTGTAGCAACCATTGGGATATCCTGCCAGAGAGGATCGGTTGCTGCAGCAAAGCTTTGATGGCATGGGATTTGGTCATCAGCCATACTTTGTAGGCCAAGAAATAATGGCGCAACCTCTGTGAAGCATATAAAATGGCTAAGCATGCCCTCTCTGCCCTTGGGTAATGAGTTTCTGCATCTTTCAAGGCGCGACTGATATAATATACTGGCTGCTCAGTGCCACCCCCATCCTCTTGGGCGATCAACGCACCAATGGCATACGAATTGGTAGCCAAGTAGAGCAACAGTGGCTTCTTGTGAATCGGGGCCTGCGCTGTGGGGAGGTTCATCATGATCTGCTGTAGCTTTTTGAAGGCTGCCTGCTGCAATTCCCCCCACTCAAAATCCTGCCCTTTTTCTAAGCAGCTTGGTGAAAGCGAAGGTGATTGATGCCAACCTGGGGATAAATCTTCGGATGTACGAGACTTTCCCCAAGAAGCTCTTTAATTCCTTTACCGTACTTGGAGGTCTCATGGTCGCAATGGCCGTAGCTTTGGCCAGGTCCACGTCTATTCCCCTGTTATGAACTAAGAAGCCTAGGAACTTCCCAGAGGACACTTCGAATGCGCATTTGAAAGGGTTCATTCTCAGTTTGAAGGCTCTGCACCTCTCGAATACTCTCCTCAACACTTGGAAGTGTTCTTCTCTCTTTTTTGATTTTACTACTATGTCATCTATGTAGTCCTCCAGTTCATGATGCATCATATCGTGAAATATGGCCGTCATCGCCCTCTGATAAGTGGCACCCGCATTTTTCAATCCGAAGGGCATTACAATGTAGTAGAAGTTGCCCATGGGCGTTCTGAAAGTAGTTTTCTCTGCGTCTCTTGGCGCCATCCTGATTTGGTTGTACCCGCTGAACCTATCCATGAATGAAAACATGGCAATTCCTGCCGCAGAATCTATTAGTAAATCCATGTTCGGCAAAGGAAACTCATCCTTTGGACAAGCTTTGTTGAGATTCCTAAAATCTACACAACACCTTATCTGACCGTTCTTCTTCTTTACGGGCACGATGTTGGACAGCCATTGTGGGTGTTGGATAGGTTTGATGAATCTTGCGGCAAGTAATTTCTGCACTTCTTTGATTATTTGCCCTTCTATCTCCGTGTGGAATGTCCTGGCAAGCTGAGCTATTGGCCTGGCCTCCGGGTCTACATTCAATGTGTGTGCAACTAGCCCAGGGTCTTTTGTTGTGAGGCCCAACTGGTCAAATAAGTTTTTGAATTTAGAGCTCCGCTGCAAAGTAGTAATCGCTGCGGCAGGCAGGGCCGGATTCTCTTCTTCGACATCCCCTGGATCTGCGCAAATCACTACTGCTGCTACACCCTTCCCTTGGTGATTTAGGAGAGGGTTTCTTTGGACTCCTTGCTGAGACATTTCTAAAGTCCCTTCCTTTATCCTGTGGTGCACCAGTCTGCGGAGTGCCCAACACTCCGCGGTAGGATGTTGGACATAATTATGTAACCGACAAAAACGTGGGTCCCTCCTTTCTTCCTCTGTGGGCTCCCTAGCAACCTGGTTAGGTTTGAAAATGCCATCCTCTATTCATTTGTCTAACAGTACGTCTAGCTCCTTTGCGGTGCATGGTATTGGCGAGGGAGTATCATATTCTCTTCCGTCGGTCTTCCTCCTCCGCTCACCGATGGACACCACCATGGCTTGTGGGGCACTTCTTTTGTCCGTGCTAGGCTCTACGGACTGGGCAGTTTTTCTCGCCTTTTGTAATAGCTGTGCGAACTGGGAGATTTCGAGGTTTTCTAGAACTGCCTTGTACTCCCTAATCATATTCGTCATACACATCTCCACCAGCGTCCTTTCTTCACAATGGTCATAGCAGTCGAGTGCTATGTCCCTAAATCTCTTGATGTACTCCATCAAGTCTTCACCATTCCTTTGTTTGGTCACTTGCAATGTTGCAAGTGTCACCGTTTCTTCTCCGTGAAAGTACTTGGTACAAAATACATCCACCATATCATCCCATGTTGGGATCGATCCTAACTTTAAGCCAATGTACCAGGTATAAGCCCGGTCACACAATGATTTAGAAAATTCTCGAAGACACAAGTCCTCGTTTGCGGCATAAGGGCCAAGCGTATCAATGA
Organism: Quercus suber; assembly: GCF_002906115.3. Taxonomy (NCBI): domain Eukaryota; kingdom Viridiplantae; phylum Streptophyta; class Magnoliopsida; order Fagales; family Fagaceae; genus Quercus; species Quercus suber. The sequence continues at coordinate 100,968 of NW_027070264.1, forward strand.
ACTTGCTTACGTGCTCAACAGCACTTCCCTTCCTGCCATCATATTGTGCGAAAACTCGCGGTTCATACCTCTCGGGGTATGGTTTACTGAGCACCCTCAGTGGGTATGGGGGTCTACGTGCATAGAATCTCTCCTTGGGTGCTCTGGCTCTCTCTTGCTCCAGGAGAGCTGCTACTTCTGCCATAGTAATAAAACGTTGATCCGTATTCTGTGGGACACCTCCTACTAGTGTCTCTTCTGCCGCATGTTCTGGATCATTCTGGCTTCCTTTTTCCTTTGTTCTATCTGCCTTTAATTGACGAATTTCTTCCATCATTTGCTGTTGTGAGTGCTGTAAGGCCTACAACACTTCAATGAAGGTGTTGGCATTGTCTGCAGGGATCCTTGGAGGCGGTTAGGGTCCAGCCCCCATCTCGTTAGCACCTCCTGCCTGGTTAGGCTACTGTTGGTGAGGCGTCGTTGGCCTAGACTCTGCTTGTGAGGGCATGGCACTCATGTTGCGTGTCGTCCTGGACTTTGGAGGCATTTTTTTGCGAGGGCTCTTGTCCCTGAACTATTTCTCAACTCCCCAGCGGAGTCGCCAATTTAATGTGAGGGCCTTTTTTTGCTATGTTGGGCTAGGCTGCCCCTTCGTGATTGTAGGCCCAAGTGTTCTGGGTTGCAGGAGTCGAGACCGGGCCAACTGGAACTCAACTTGGCCGGCTTGTGTGCGAACTATGCCTCGTCTGCCAGGGGAGTGCTTACCGCAAGCAGAGCTGTTTCAGAGAAAGCTTATGGCAATGGTGGTTTTTTTTTAGTGTTGTGCTTCCCCTGTTTTCCCAAGTATGTTTCAGAGTATTTTTACGTGGTGTTGTATTGCCTTCCTCTTGTTATCCCTGTGCACGGCAGAGGCTTCCTTCTTATAGTGCCTGCCGTGAACGGATTTTACTATTCTACCCTTCAACCACCTTTGTCTGGTCCGGGCGTACTTGCCGACCATCACTGTTCCGTCTGCGAGTCCCCCTACTACAGACAATGACAACCATTTTGTCTGTTAGTCTGTCGTGGTATCTCCTCCTGCCACGGTGATGTTTCTCTCTCTCTCTATCCCTCATGGCATGCACCTAGTGGTTCCAACTTAGCATTGCCTCTTTTAGGAGGTATGTTATCCCAGCAGGACATATCTCCCGAAAGAGCCTAAGCAGGAACCTCAAAACAGGTCTTCCCCTCTCCCCACCACCAAACCACGCCCTCTTACCTCTGATCCATGACCCCACCATGTCCCGTATTAGCTGGGTACAGACTGGTGGTGCCTGGGCTTTGCACATGCATATGTCTGAAATCTGCCTGCTGTTCATGCATCTGCCGTGGACTAGAGACTTTGCCTGCCTGCCGTCCGCTTCTGGCCTTTCATGAGTTACTACTCTGATTTCCCGCTCCCTTAAGATCTGGGCTTTACTCAGTATTGGGCTTTGCGTTCCTTTCAACCCAATTCTTTAATTGCATTTGCTTCCTACCGCATTACTTAGCATTTCCTACCGCGGTGACTTCTTCCTGCTGGGTCTTTTCTCAGGCCTGCCGTTCCATTCTTTCCCCAAGTGGCTTAATGTGGCCACTGGTGTTTTCGCTTATGGGCTCCAATGTCCCTTTCTTTTCCCTTGGGCCTCTCCAGCCCATTTCTTTGGACGTCCTCAATCCATTTAATAACTCCGCATCCCATGAACTCTTACTAACTTAATTGGGCTTCCCTGGCCCAATCTCTTCATTCTCATCCTTGGGGTTCATGGGTTTGCCATTATCCCCTACTTTCTTTGTTTACATTACTTTGGGCCTGTCGCAGCCCATTCTCATTTTTCCATATCACATACTACCCATGGGTGCTATTTTCTCCCTTTTCGGGCCTTTTAGGCCCACCTACTTCCTCAAGACTCATTTATTAGTATTAAGGGCATGTGATCCATCGTTCCTGTCGCTTGGTCCTAATGGCCTTTACTTAGTCTGCCGCTTCTCTGCTGCCCGCATTGCTGGGTTAGGCTACCTTTGTCTATTTCGAAAAGTGACCCTCAACAATGATAAAGTTTTTTTTTTTTTTTTTTTCCTCAAATAAAGGATTTATGTTCAAATTATGACTAAAATCATTGATCTAAAACCAAAATTTAAATTTCTTACAGGAACCTTTTAACCACAATCATTAATCCAAAATCAAATTTTAAATTTTTTACAGGAGCCATTTAACCACACTATGACATCCTTACTAAGGACCAATTGACACTCCAAATTGAGCTTTTCTCAGAAACGTAAAATAACTATATTTAAAAATTATTTCTCTAGTTTATACTATTGTTTTGGCAATAATTAAAATGAAAAATAGAACAAGGACCAAAGCATAAGTTTAAAAATTGCTCTCTTGTCCTTTCATTCGATTAGTCTATTCTATTATGTTCAAGTTAAAATCATTTTTTTTTACTTTATATATATATATATATATGTATATATAGATGTGCAAGCTTTGGGCCGCAGTACTACTTATTGTGTCTTTCCAACATCATTCATAGGCTTTGTGGGCTTTGACTGTCAATACCTTCCAAATTTCCTGAATACAGGAGAGAGATCAAAAGGTAATCTAAAATAGCAATCAAGAAATACAATAAGTCACATCAAAAAAAAAAAAAAAAAAAGGGAAATACAATGAGACCAGATTTTCTCGTGTGTGGACAACAGAGCAGGAGATACAATAATTACATATGGCCACAATTACAAATTAAAAAATAATAATTTGGTCAGTGCCAAAACTTTCACACGTGTAGGAAAACCCAGATTACAAAAACATTTCTAGTAAAAAAATCTAACTCATTGATGCTTTGTTGTGACTTGTTACTATAGTTATGGTTCTGCAACAATATGGGCAGTCACCACAAGTTCGAAGCCAGGGATCCAAGCAGGCAGAGTGGAAGTTATGGGAACATGGCAAGTGTATAAGCGCGTCTCCCTCTACGAATGTCTCCAGACATACTAAATCCTGTGAAGCTCTTGATACCGCCCCTTCAACCTTGCTGCTGAAAACCTCCAGGTGCAAACAATCTAGAGCCTCCTGACTGAGACCAGGTGACTTCTTCTTCGGTTTTAACAATAATTGTGGCCTCTTGATTCGAGAGGTCAGGCTACTAATGCTTGAGCCTCCAGCTGACTGACCTGCTGATGCTTGAGTACCCAAGTCTCGATAAGGTCTCCCACTTCCCCTAAATTAGAAAGCAAAACCAAACAGGAGACTATTACTTTGATTCAAGGACAAGGGAAGAAACATCTTCACATTCAGAATATTTTGACAACTAGTCTAGACCATAATACCATGTGCAGGTTGCAACAAACGATATCTATAGTAGCACAAGCAGCAGCAGCAGTAGTGAGGATGATGTCAGTAGTATCAGCAGCAGAAATTCACAGCAAATGACAAATAATGATATGAAAATACTTTAGAGGCTCAAGATACTGAAAAAATCATAAAGATAACGGAAGCCCGAGAAAAATTTGACAAAAATCTAAATTGAATGAGAAACACAATGATTGAAGAAGCCATCCATTACAATAAGTCCAACCGTTTCAAAGACATTGGTGGAACAAGAGATATTCACCAATAATTTATGAATATTTTAATTTCCCATAATGGATATTGTTGCATGTCTGATGAATACATAGCATAGAATTCAGCACTTGTTAAAAGAAACAAAATATATTAGGAGAATTTTGTCACAATAAATTACAGTGTCCTGCCCCAACTGCCAGAATTGCTGCCCTATTAATATTAAGTCATAAGATGAGATTGAAGGAATATCCTACTCACTCTGGTGAGTGGGCAACACGTTTACTGAGCTTCATAATAGAACCCGGTGGGGAGAACCAGTATAATTAGCCATTGCAATTACTAAACCAAGTTCAATTCCTCCAAAGGGAAAACCAAAGCCAAATTCTTGTCGGTCCCCAAAGTTAGGATCACAAATGATGCCTAATTGCACTTTGATTTCAATTTAAAATTTCATAAAGACAGAATTGCTAATCATGACAAAAGAGATCAGTGTGACTCATCATTTTTTTAAATGTTATCAATTGAATCAGAGATGTGGATCTCTGGAGATTCCAAAGGGAATTCCATGGATTTGGAAAGTTGTCACCATCAATCTCACATAAAAAAAAAAAAAAAAAAAATTTTAAAAAATCTAATTAAAAGAAAAAAGTGATAAACCCTTTCAAATGATGTGCCACAACCTCAATTTGTCGGTCACAAATCTAACAGGCATGATCAGATGGAGCTACCCCTTCGATCATCCCATCAAACCACTTACCCAATTCAGACAATAAGGGACATTTGGCAAACAACGGAACTAGTTCAGTTCTAATACAACTGGAACCAAAAACAAAACTGAACTGGTTTATTTTATTTCAAGTCTGTCTAGAATCATATCAAAACCAGTTTTACTTAATAGGCATGCAAAATTTTCTTATTTAAAACTAGATTATGGTGAGAATATGCATATGAAAACATCAAAATTTTCAGAACTTGATTTTGGAGAGAATGTATATTTGAAAGAACCAAAGTTAAAACTAGTTTTCTAAAGGAACATATTGTGTCCCATTTTGAACCAGTTCTTTGAACTAAAAAAATTAAAACCAGTTAAGTTGTTCTTGGTTGGCCTAGTTTGTGATATGCTAAACATTCCTTAACAGTATAGGGCTGTCAATACATTCCAACATACACACACACACACTATGCAATTCCTCTAGTCGTAAATACTTTTGTCATAAGAAATTTAAATTATGGACATCATGAAGAGGATAATTAATTGCAAGAAAGTTGAAGATTTTTCAGCCCGTTCCATAAGAATTAAATGGGTCACTATAACCCAGTTTTTACACAGAGGTCCATCTAAAAGTGGAGTCAGAGAAGAAAAATGGATCCATCGTCAGACCTGAAAATATGGTATCAGATTGATTGATTCAATACTTTCATAACTTCACCATCAAAAGCATTGGTGGCAGTCAATCTTGGTATTGTGCAGATGTGTCATGACAATTTTGGCATAAACATATTATTGATGACATTAAATAGATAATAATTTTCATGTAATGTCCAAACTCACCCTTGGAAAATTCCAAATTGCATATCACAGTAAGCACTGAAATGTTTGCAGAAAGAGGTACCCCTCTCAACCTCTCCAGAAGCCTAGCCCTTGCAAGCAGCACAGCTCCAAGAAGCCTGTCCTCGTTTTCAATCAACCCTGGCCTACTTGTGCTGCTTAAATTTTCTGTGTTGGCACTGTTGCTTGAAAGAAATTGACTTGAACTTTGCTCAGGTCAAACTGCCACACACTCCTTATCAATCCAACACAAAATAGAAAATGAGGGGAAGAAAAGTATGAAACTCTAGGCACTGAGCCACTGTACAGATTGATTTTGAATCTCATGCTTTCACCACACTGAAACATAAACAAAACCACCATTATGACTTAGTATCCCAGGTTCATTTTTTAAGGAAAGTATTCTCCCCTGAAATTCACCCCAATAATATAGATACCAATTAAACATTGGATTGAAGAAAAAACTTATATAAGCACTAAAATGATGAACATGTCACAAATAAATCTCACATAACCAGTTGCTATTACTCGTACTTTTCACTCAAAATATATACTGTGCAGAGATGGGAAAATAAAAAACTACAAAGAGAAGCAGCTCATGCCACCTATCTAATTTTATGCCCTTCTCCCCTAAAATTCTAAAAGTCCTTAGCTTACAAACAAAGTAACAAAACCAAAGTATTTGTAGTATTATTTATAGAAGAAATAGATAATGGCTCCTAACTAGATGTTCAGTGCATTGTGGCACATACTCTTCTCCAGGGTGCTTAATGGCCCTTGACCTGGGCTTTTATCTTTTGTAGTTGGGTTTTCACCCCTCAAATCAGGTTCAAGAATTTCTTTTGACACAAAATCAAAAGCAAATTTGGTTAATTTACATGTAATAGAAATAGATATTTTGCTTTTGGATGAAACTTTGCTATTTACATGGAAATTAACAAATGAAGGAATTTAAACTCCCATGATTTAAAATCCTATTTATCACAAATTTCATTGTTTGGTTAATTCACACTTGATTCCAAAGAACCAGACCAAAAGTAGTGAATTATTGCTAAAATTGATATCAAATTTCAATAAATTATCCGACACCAACCCAAAGAACCCTACCAATCCCCCCAAAATTATGTTGTTTCATCCTCGAAAATTTTGAAATCCCTATTAGGTGAAGCCCCAATCCCAAAGATGCCACTGTTTCCATTTTTAATGTTGCTCTCAAGTTCAACATTAAATTTCCTCCTGAATTTGCCACAAAAACTGCAAATGAGAGAGAGAGAGACACAAACACAAAGGAATCACATACAAATAGAGAAACTATGATGCCTATGTGTCACTTTACTTACAAAATAGAAATAGGATCTTAGATATTTTGGGAGTAAATTAACTGCCCTTGATGGAGATTTTGAATTCCCAACTTAACCATCCAACAATTCTTCTAGCTTGAAAATCTCAAGGATAAATGATATCAATCGCTAAGTTGCTGCTACAAACTGTAGGCACATCAATTTCAGCTTTTCCACCTTCTGCATTTGGAAAAATCTAACTAATAAGAATAAACCCCAAAGATAACCAATGAAAATTGGAAATCAAGTTCTAAATATCATCATAACAATTAAATGTCTTCCTCTTTTTCAACAACAATCTTTACTAGTGGTGCTTAGTGATTATTGGATTACTTCCATTTTCAAATGAAAATTACAGATTTTGATAAACTGACATCTCAAATCAAAGATATCAGTAGTTTATAATAATATCGTGAACAAATTAAGGTCTTCAAATGGCATAAATACAAAGAAAATGTACAATATGATTTCTTTTACACTACAACTCCTTAACTTTGATATGTGCTCTTTGAAAATTTTCAGGGGCCAAACATGAGGATAAGTAGTTATAAATGCATAATATTCATCAATCATCTTACCTGTTAATTCAAAAGGAATCAAGAGTTTCACTCAAGCTTTGCTGATAAAAAATAGTACTAACCTTCAATAATTTAGGAAAAAGAAGCAAATATTCCCCAAGACAATCATCCAGGAAAAAATCATGGTGTTGGATAATCTGTTTTATAAAAAAGATATACATCAAGAATTAGTCACTCCCATACATAGCTTTATTTGTCTAAAAGAACTGTGTATATACAACTTTTTCTTAGAATTCGTACATTCAAATCCTACATAATTCCTTTTTGCTAGAGGAAAAAGAAACCCATTTAGCATACCTCTTCTACACATTTTCCAGTCTTAAGTTTGTTATGCACTATGTGCTAATTGTGTTCAAGATCTTGAGAGTATGTATTAACATATTTAGGAAAATGTTGGTGCACTTGGTATTTTAAATTTATGACAAATTTTGGATATAAACGTAACGTAAAAACTAAATGAATTCATATTAACATTAGAATTATGATCTTCACTAGCATGATAAGACACTTTTAGCAGGTCAGATATGATTAAGAGCTCATTAATTTCAAAATCATTAGCACCAGATATGATTAAGAGCTCATTAATTTCAAAATCATTAGCACCTTTTATATACTCAAGGTAATGATTTGTCAGCCAAAGTTTATTAATTTTGAATATTCTTCTACGGTTATCTTTAAGTAAGAATCCAATCAAAGACAAAATTGTAGAAGACTGCAAGGTTCTTTTTTATTATTATATTTCTTTAAATAAAACTTGTAGTCTATATTGTGAGTGCATAATGATAACCAAACCTGAACACCATGGCCACATTTTTTCATGTCATCCAGAATTTCTTCAGTTCTCCAACTTGTTCCAGCAATACTTGTACAGAAGCTAGGAGTCCTATCCTCGAGGAAGTACATTTGCCTTCAATACTTGGAATCATAATCCTGAGTAGGCTCTCCTATAAAACATTAATGTATTGTAAGCATCTAAAAATAAATTTGAAGAACTCATAATTATTATAATGTAGGCGACATATATAACTTCTGAAAAGATTAGATCTTTGCAATGAAAAATTTACCGTAAGGATCATTAATCACGCCATAGACCCACCAAAATTTTGTTAAAGCAAGAAAAAGAATTAGATGGAATCAATAAAATTATAATGTGTAAAGTAATACAAGAACACTTAAAAAATATATTATATCTAAAATGCCCTAGTCATTGACCATGTGAAAACTTAAACCAACTTAATCCACACTATTTTTTTATCTAATATATCCAAGCCTTATTTTTCAACTTTGAATTTCTGCAGCATGAACAAGAAGAAGGGCCTAGGTTATGACACTATAAACACACTGACATGGGCTGATCATGGGAAAAAACGAGACAACACAAATATTATTCTGTTTCTGTTTGTGTTCTACCACATATTGATAATAATATGAACTAGGTATTTATACCACCGTGCACCCTTAGTATTATGGTCACTCCATAAGTACAAGTTCTTGTGTAATGGCATGGGGGAAAGGGCTACACACGCATACACTTAAGCTCCGTTTGGTTTGCGTTTTGGATTCACACGTCTGCGTCTGGCTTCTTCTTTTTTTTCTTTTTTTGACTCGCGCCTCTTGTGAACAGTGCATTTAGGCAAAGCTACAGTACCCAGCAGTGAACAGTAATTTGGGAAATTATTTTTTTATTGTTTCAGTTTTCAGCAAATATAAAAGGTATCCAAACGCACACTTAGATTATGCTAGAGTGGGATTTCTATCTCAGATAGAAAAGGAAAAAATGAACTAGGTACGTATGTGTGTGTTTGTGATCAATTAAGCTAATAATTAAGTCAATTGTCAAAGGCACAATTAGGGAAGACCTCAATGATGCTATAATCAAATGTTAAAATTTCAACCATGACTTCACTTATACCTTTCCTAAATGTCAACATACGCATTGCACGCACATTGTCATCTGTTGAAGCAATTACCTCACTACATTATCACCAGTCATGACCTTAGCCTGGATGTAGGAAAAGCAATGTCAAGAATCGAGAAAACATAGACACCCTTCACGCGGCAATAATGGTCAACATGTCCATTTTTACCCAATATATGTACCTTATATAAGACAAAGAATATTTACTTTCTCGCATTTGAAAGCAGGATTTATATGTATAAGTAGGCTAAGATTGGAATATACATATGACAGATAACTATAATAACAAATTCAAAGGTCTAATTGCAAATAGAAAAAGTCAAAAGTTCAAAAGTTTTAACTGTATTAAACAAGTTCATAAGTTTAATTGCAGATAGCAAAATTCATCTGAACAAAAATTTTATTTTTTAAACAAAAGAATAATTAAGATGTAAGGTTTTACTGGTATTGCAAGAGGTCAAGAAAGTGAAATTTTCAAAATTATTAGCTGAAGCTTTGTATCGCAGTGGACAATGCTTGCATAGATTCATCATGGGCTGCAACACATGGTGAAAACCCCTTGAGTAAAAATTCTAGAAATGGTTGTGCAGATTCAAGGAAAAATCAAACTTGACAGAGAAACCACATCCTTGCATGGAAAGTCTTCCCACTAGAAACTGGTGCCTATGCTATGCAGCTGTGCAACCATGGCCTAGTAATTCTGACTAAGAAATTTTGAAGTGGCATTTAAAGGAAAGTTGTTTGTAAATAGCATAAATAATTTTTTAGAAAGGAACTTAACTGACAAATCATAGTCCAAATAACATGGAATTGCTTGGACTGATCAAGTAAATGAATGGGAATGTTTGATAGGGAGGGAACATTAACATGTAAAATTAACCTCGTATGTACTTGATTTTACCATACTTGTTGGTTACAATAAGTGCAAAATTAATAAAAGGGGATACAACATAAGTGATCTCTTCTCCTTGAGACTTTAATGTATAAGAGAGTACAAGGCATGTATATTTTTTGTATCGGGTATAAATTCAAAACCATTAGCTCATGAACATTGTTTACTCTTTCTCTACAGCAAGGTATTCCTATAAGAGGGTGAATTCAAGGTGATGCTAATTTGTAATTTCAAAATATTCTTTTCAATATTTAACTCAAAGTGAAATTAGTAAGAAGGTGCCACAGAACAGTAGAAAATTGCTATGTTCAAATTGCAATTGGAGGTAATCCTATTAATTTATTTACAAAAGATATGCCAATGTGTAAGAAATGAAATGTGCATAGAGCTATAATCTTCAAAGGGATAGAAGACCTGCTCATAGTCAAAGATAACTATTAAACCTTTTCTTAGGCATTGAGATCATTCTAATGTCTACAAAATAAGGGTGTCAAATACCAAAGACAAGACTTACATCTATACCCAGTTGCATCAAGTGTGGATTCCATTAGTACAAAATACTAGAACAGAGAATCCTACAGAACAGAATGATCATTTTTGGGCACAAAAATAACAAAACTTGTAAGGATGAAGTAGTTTCACCAGCAGCTACAACTATTATTCCAACAATGATGAAGTTGTGGCCCTGTCATCCCAATTAATTCAAGTATGTGTAATTAATATAAAAAGAAACAAATAAATAAAAGTCTTTTATTTTATATTATATTGGAAAAACTCTTCGACCAATAAGTACAAATTATTTTCTTCTACAGATCCCAACCAAAGGCATTTGGGAATTAAAGTAGCTTAAATTTTGGCCAGCAAGACGTAAATGAGCAAATAACCTAATGCAGTATCATTCCAGCACATTAAAATAAATACTCCATAGACTTGAAAGGTTCAAACCAAAACATCCCAATGTGACTTTAACAGCAAATTTGGATTGATAGACATTTCCCTATTCTCTACTTCAAAAACAAGTACACAATTGAGCAATTTATATTGTCATGACATCCATCCAGAACCAAATGCAACTGCTTAGTAGTTAGATGTAGGATTGCATTGAAAGAAGGATGTTCTATACACTTATGGTCATTTCACAACTTGTGTAGACACCAAGAAGTGCAATGAAAGTTATACATGTATTGGTTTTGTAATTTGTTTCTCTGATCAGTATTCACACATGTTGAGGAACTCCATTTTATTCTTCATTGTCAATCTTCCATTTTCCAAGTTTTTTTTTTTTTTTTTTTTTTTTTTTTTTTTTTTTTTTTTTTTTTTTTTTTTTTTTTTTTTAAAAAAAAAAAAAAAAGAAGGCACCAACAATTGACATTTCAATTGCATATTAAACTAAACAAACATGCATCAATAACAACGAGAAAATAAATAATCACATGACTTATGACACAAGAAACAACCAAAAGGAGTGCCCTGATTCCAGATCCAAAGGCATAAGTAACTAGGCTATTCTTCAATTGAAACGTTGACTCAAAAAATTGGTCAGTCAAAAAGCTTTCACCCAAAAGGAAATTTTTTTTTTCCAATTCCTGCAAGAATGTCTTGGTCAGACCTAACAGATCTGATAATTCCATGATATGCTAGATCAAATTCCTTACTTCTTAATATTGTCAAAAAATATTGAAATCATAGGGTCAATTTTTTATTTCAATACTTTATCAGTTGATTCATTTCTTTTCTCAATCACATTATCAATTTTTATGAAATGCTATGAATTTTAATAAAAAATTGATTAAATTCACTTCCAAAGACACCAAGCATAATCCAATTGAATTTTATAACATAATGAGTTGCATTAATTTATGGGAAAAAAATATTGGTATAGTTTTGCAAGCTAGAAAATATTCCACTATTACATAAGTCAAAGAACAACTTGATGTGAAAGAACAAAACCTTGTTAGTAGGATTTCACACGGTAACTTAGCTTAGTTTTGCACATTCAGATTTTCAATCATCGCTTTAGTGAGTCCAACAATCAATAACAAAGACACATTTCAATCATAGTCAGGAAATCATCCATAACAAACTAGCTAATATCAGAAATCCACATATAGTTCCCAACATTTTTACAAGATTATGAAATTTGAGACAATATATACTATAAGCAACAATTTTAAAAAGAAAGCATTTAAAATGTAATGTTGTGTTCAAAGGGCTTGAAACTATGACTATTGGCAAAGTCAAATCCATTTCAAAACCTCCTGCTCTATGAAATTAAGGATGGTATAGGCATAAGGTCATGCCTACGGAAGTTTGAATTTTCAAAATTGGTGCCGGCTAGTAACAAACTAATAGACAAAAATCCTAACACTCACATATTATGCTAACAGCTTCTCAGAAAAAAAAAATATATATATATATATATATTACTTTTCTACTGCCATCTACAACTTAATAGTTTTTTTTATAGAATAATTTAGCAACAAATCACATTGACTAATTTCTTTCATCTATTCTGCATTTTTTTGTGTTAGTTTCTATTCATATTATGTTAGTACCCAATCCAATGAATGAGCATCCGAAGATGCAAATGAAATAATGCAACTAAAAATAAGAGACATACCTTAGCATCAAATGCATAAGAAATGGAACGGAAACAATAATGAAGAAGAAAATAGTTTCAAGGTTCTTTTTCTGATGGAGGCATATTTCTTCTTCCAAGCTCAATCAAGATGTTCTCATTTTCTTCGATGGTGAATTCAAATTGAAGTCAGAGTCATCATCATTGAAAAAGTTATGGGCCATTGAAGAAGAACCCAAATGAAACCCCTCACTAACAGTTGAGCCAATTCCCGAATCTGGCATGCCCAATAATTCGGACTTGTATGTCATATTATTCAGAAGCTCCGTGCTAGATGGCAAAGAAATGTGGCTAGTATCATCAAGGACAGTGACCTGAGGCTGGGGAGGCTGATAATTTCTTCCCATGGGAGAAGTGTACAGTGACATACTCAAATCACACCCATCAACTTGAAAACCGTTCAAAAGAGAGTCAAAATCATTATTTGTTGCTTCCATAGAATTTGAATTTGAAAGCTCCAAATAAGAGGTGGGGAAAGGCGGGAGTGTTTGGTTGCACCCATCAATATGAAAGCCCGTCGAAAGAGACTCAAAATCATTATATGTGCTTTCCATTGAATATGAATCTGAAAGCTCCAAATCAGAGGTGGGGGGGGAAGGGAAGTGGGTGAGTCGGGTGACAGAGTTTAAAATAGGACAAATGGGGAAGGCAGGTATTGAAGTAGGTGGGAGCGTGTCGGTGGAGTGATCTTGATCTTGGAATAATTTCCATTGAATAATCTGCCTCTTTGCTTCGAATTCACCAAATCTCCCAACAAGAGGACAGATGCATTGAACATGGACCCCACACCTTACGATAAGAACCTCATTAAAGGTTTCAATTACAACCTCAACATAATTCTGATCATATAGATTTAACCCAGGAAATTCAAGAGATACGTTAAAAAACCATACATGATTAGACATCATATCTGAAACCCGACTGCTTCCGAAAGGACCAATAACACCTACTTTTGTCCCATTAATTTCCAATAACACCGAAAGAAAAACTCCACAAAGCTGGTCCTTCGGTTCTAAAACAGCACAGCAAACAAATGTTGGAAAATCACGACCAATCCAGAATGAAATGAAATTTCCAACACTTTGATGATTGAACCACTTTGGAATCACTGATCCTGGTAGTATAAGTTCATATCTCTGGAAATTATTCATCGGATTTTGTCGTGGTTGTAAAATCTCATATTCCTGGTACCAAAATTCTCCAAACTGTTTGCAATAAGAAATTCAAACAAATTTAATAATGTATTTTCGAGAAGGTTAAAAGAGTGTTTTTATATAACATTGAGAGAGAGAGAGAGAGAGAGAGATACCTGACTGAACAATCTGTTTAATGATTGCGGATGTAGCGAATGGGAGTTTACTATAAACACTTGTCTTATAGATTGTGGAAGCCTTGGAATTTCCTGAAGATACTTACAACATTTTATTTTAAGTGTCTTTAATCTAGTAAACTTGGAGATTCTTTTCGGGATGATAACAATATTGATTTCATTTAAATATAGTTGTTCCAATACCGGAAAGTAATCAGGCTTCATCAAAAAATCTAATTCAATTAAATTTCCAACATTACTCAGATCTAGAAACGCCTCTATATCTAAAAAGGCAAAAGGTTCAGTACACCAGGGTCTCGATTTGCTAGTATATATAAATAATCCCTCAACCTGTGGTAATTTATAGATGATATCTGCAAGATCCATAAAATTTTTACAACAATAGTAGTATAAACCATTAAACCCGCCAAAGTTCGGGTATAGGAAAGAAAAAACATCAAGTCTTGAGCAGGATGGAGTGTACAAACATTTGAGAGATTTCCACATGAGATGGCTTGGAAAATTTTGAAGTTTTTCACAACTTCTAAGATCCAATTCTTGAAGCTTATCAAGAAATCCAATGGACTCATGACACTCAACTAAATTTCTACAATATGAAAGATTTAATTTCTCTAAGTTTGGGGCGCATAAATTAGGTAATCTCGTAATAGACCCACATCCCATGATGTTAATACATTTCAAATTCCGGAATTGAACCCCCTGTAAAGAAAAAAAAATAGAACTTATTTCAACAAACTTTAAATTAAAATTTTAAACATAATTTTTAAAGACATCCATACCTGCTTAAGTATCTTCTCTAACTGAATGCGACCATGTGGCATATTGAGTGCACCAAGTTTTCGAGGACAAAAATTGGATGGTAAGGGGAAAGGATAATCAGCCCAATCAAGCCACCTTAATCCGTTGGGGAGAAATTTAAGTTCTTCACAAATGTGCACATTATTGACTATAAGAATTTTGAGATTTATCATCCTTTTGAAAGCGTAAGCTGCCAATGGCATTGTTTCTGGTCTATTGGAGCACAACATTATGCCTCGAATTTTATTTGAACCCTGTTTGAATATAGCATTGAGTGGAACACATTGCACAATAGAATTTGTCAACATTATAATGATGGCGAAAAGCACATTTTAGTCCCTACATTTTTAGGCGATTTCTATTTTAGTCCCTAAATTTTATTTTTACCGCTTTTAGTCCCTATCCTGAAAAACGGTTCCGTTTTGGTCTTTGCCGTTACATCAGAAACGGATATTGCTAACGTGACAAACGGCAATAATAAATAATATTTGTTTAATGTGCACGTGGCCTAATTAATAATAAAAAAATATTTTTTGATATTAAAAAATGCCACGTCAGCATATAAATTAAAAAATAATAATTTCTCAATTTAACAAAATAAAAAACAGAATTAAAAATTAAAAAGTAACAAAAAAAAATTAAAATCCAAAAAATATATCAATTTAGATCTGTATTCATCTTCAACAAGAACACTAAGGAACACAAACCCAGATTTTANTAAACCAAACACCAAACTGATCTCCAGCAAAAACACAAACATAAACCCAACAATAGATCTAGAGCAAACCCACAAATATCACCTAGAAAACAAATTAACCCATAAATTTCAAAACTAGAAAAATTTGAAACAAACAAAGACCATTAGAGCAAAATCCCTTCAAACCCAACCGATCCTTGCAACTTCCAATACAAACAAACCCATATGAAACTGAGAACCCAAACCCATGTAAAACTAAAACCATGATCGAAGATCTGAGATTTTGAACCTAAGAAGCCGAAGTCTTCAAGTGGAGGTGTCGAAGTCTTCGATTTCAGCGTGGTTGGCCGCCTTCACTGGTCCATAAAGCTCCATCGTTGAAGAGAGCCCAAGTTTGAATTCAATCTAGACGAAGTCCCATTCTCAAGCACTCAAAAGTCAGTAAGGAAATTAAAATAGAAAGATCAAAGACCCATAAATCCATAAACCCGAACCAACCACCAAAAAACAAACCCAGAAAATCATAAATACCATAAAAAGAAAATCGTGTATTTCCAAACAAACGTTGGTAACAAGAAGATCCAAGAAAAAGAAAAAAAAAAACATAAAAACCCTTCTGACCACAGAGAGCAACTCTAAATCTGAAGCAACCAAAAGGGTAGAGAGATCCTCTATGACCGGCGGCGCATGTCCCCTTGAGGAGGTTGAAGGGCCAACGATCTAGCAAACAATCAAAGAAATAGTGAAAAATAAAATCAAGCAAAAAAATAAGATCCAAAATCATACATATCAATAAATAAGCATATTAAACAACAAATACCCACTGTCTCCAATTGAACCACTGCAATCCTTAAATATAACTGAAATTCCGTATCCATAGGTAATCCTGGCACAGGAGGACGCTGTCACCAACCGTCAAATTTAGGTCTGTAATTCTAAACCGGTTACAGCATCTCTTCTGCGACAGAATTACCAGCAACGGATGAAAAACCATCTCGAGTATAAGGAGGAGGCAAGATGAATACCATAAACAACCCCATAATTCTGTTTTTTATTTTGTTAAATTGAGAAATTATTATTTTTTAATTTATATGCTGACGTGGCATTTTTTAATGTCAAAAAATATTTTTTTATTATTAATTAGGCCACGTGGACATTAAACAAATATTATTTATTATTGCCGTTTGTCACGTCAGCAATATCCGTTTCTGATGTAACGGCAAGGACCAAAACGGAACCGTTTTTCAGGATAGGGACTAAAAGCGGTAAAAATAAAATTTAGGGACTAAAATAGAAATCGCCTAAAAATGTAGGGACTAAAATGTGCTTTTCGCCTATAATGATTTGAAAATAAAATAAAATAAAATAAAAGGTTAATGATAAACTTATATTTTCCTCAACATTAACAAAAAAATAATAATTGATTTTGTATTGCTTAAAAAAGAAGTGAAGAAAAAGAAGTCATACCGTATTTTCTGTAAGAACTTCTAAAGCATCTTCATAACACCATAGCCTTGAACGTTCTCCAAGCATATTTGATTCTTGTCGAACAATTTCTTTACCCATTTGTTGTAGCAAGTCATGCATCCATAACTTGCCACATTCAACCCTTATGAGACACTTATCACTAAGTTTTGCAATACCAGAATCCGGATATAAATCACAAGCAGCTAAGATTTTAACAACGTAATATTTGGGCAATCCTATGAAAAAACATGCAATATCAAGGAAAATATCCTTTTCAATTTCTCCCAATCCTTCAAAACTTACTTTTAGTTTTTTCTGAATATCTTCGTTAGGAATATTCTTATACTTTTCTAATTCACTTTCCCATTGGCGAATGTTTCTTCCACGTAAACCAGAACCTATAATTTGTAGAGCTAATGGAAGGCCACTAGCATAACATATGAATTTATTTGTAAGTTCTAAATAACCTACCTCGGGTTCATTTTTGTTGAAGGCATGATTACTAAAGAGTCGAAGAGATTCACATTGATTCAAACCGACAACCTCGTAGATTAAAGGATCATTTTCAAGAGTGGTTAGCACATGTTTGTCCCTAGTAGTTATAATAACTCTACTTCCATTAGCAAGCCAATCACATTCTCCAAGAAAATTATCTATTTGGTCCAATTTATCAACATCATCAAGAACCAAAAGAAACTTTTTACGGGAAAGTCTTTGTTTGATCACATTGATTCCTTCGAATATACTGCGCACCTTAATTTCTTTGTCCCCTAAGATCTCAGAAAGAAGTTTCTCTTGTAGTTTGATTGTGCTCCAATCTCTTATTGAATTTTCTCTAACATTCATTAGGAAGCTACTTCCTTCAAAATGATCAGCAACTATATTATAAACAGCTTTTGCAATTGTAGTCTTTCCTATTCCTCCAAGGCCATAAATCCCCACAATGTGAACATCATTTGACTTAATATTTAAAAGATCTTCTACGGCTTTTGCAAGAAAATCTACTCCAACTGGGTATTTAGCAACAAACAACTCTGTGCAATTTAATTTAGTACTTGATACCACTTCAATAATTTCTTGTATAAGGTGACTTTCACGATAACTGCCAATTGTAGTGCATAAGAAACATAATTAGATTAGCTGGAAATATAAATACAAAAATGAACTAAATTCAAGATGATTAGCTGTGTGACTTACAAGTGACATATTTTTTAAATAAAGTAAATGTCAGTTAATCACTTATATTTGGCATTAATTGTTAGACTAAGTTAAAAATGGTTGAGTTTTCCTGACCTAGGGTAGCGGTCTCCTTCCAAAACCCTAGCATCAGTGAAACGCCGTGCCTGCCCTTGGGTGAGGCAACTGCAGTCTTTTTACATTTTTCTCTTGTCGGAGTACTAGTACTGATCTTCTTTGGTACTCACTAGAGATGGAGAATCTGTCAGCTATGTGGGGGAAGTTTTCACTGTCTGAGAGTGAGGAAAGTAAGTTTCAAGTGCAAGATGATGTATTGGGAGAGGAGTTCTTTTTAGCAGCACGTTTTTTCACAGTAAGGGCAATCAATATTGAGGCTATCGCTAGAACCCTCAAACTGTTGTGGAGAACAAAAAAAGGTTTTGAGGTCAGAGATATGGGCAACCATAGGGTCTTATTTATCTTCTCGGATGAGTCCGATTTAGATTGGGTTTTGAAGGGTGAACCTTGGACCTTTGATAAGCATCTGGTAGCCTTGAAGCGAGTGGAGAAAACTATGAATATACAGGATGTGCTCTTCGACAGAACAAGGTTTTGGATTCAGATCCACGACCTTCCTATACGCAGCTCTTCAATGGGCGTAGCAAAAGATATAGTCTCTCTAGCTGGGGTTGTGGATGAAGTAGAAACCGAAGCGAAGGACCCTGAAAGCTATAACTTTATGCGAGTTCGGGTAGCGATTGATATTACTAAACCTTTGTGCCGAGGACGGAAGATTTCTACAGTGAATGGCATGGAGGGCTGGGTGAGTTTCAAGTACGAACGTCTCCCGAACATCTGCTATGGTTGTGGAAGGCTTACACATAGCGATAGGGAGTGCTTGGGATGGATGAAGAACAAAGTTCCTATACGTGAGGAAGTAAAGCAATTTGGGCCATGGTTGAGAGCTTCAACCCCACATCCTTTTCGAAAGAGTGTGATCCGGGTAGAAGGCTATGAGGAGGAATGTGATCATGAGGACACCTCTGACAGGTCGGATGAGGTACATCACAGAGATAATACGAGGTTAGGAGATACTCACGAAGAGAAAGATGAGCAACACGAGGGCGGAAAGGAAGTTTCCGATAGAGACACCGAGTTTCTGGGAACCACGGTGGTGCAACGGTCAGATGAGGAAGAAACGGAAATCACGGAGGTAAATGCCCGTAATAATGAAGATATTATGATTGAGATTAATCGAAAGGCTGATTTTCAGGCGCAGTTAGAGGAGATTGACAGTGAGTTGGCAAGATACGATGATAAGGGAGGATTAATGCACGGAGAATTAGCTGGAAGTCAGGACTTGGGTTTGCATGGGCCTAAGTTAGTGGGCCTTCATGGTTCACCAACAACGTGTGGGCCAAACTTAAATGGAAATTCTAATGGACATGGGGCTTCTCATACAGGTCAAGTAAGGGGAAGAAGCACTTACAAAACTCGTGGGCTCCCTAAGCGTGATAAGGTGGAGACCCAACATGAACCTATCCTGTCAAAACGGCCTGTATGTGAATTTTCTGAAGATGAGGAAGCAGGTGTGCATGGGAAGAAGAAGAAAACAGAGACAAATAATGCGACAACGGTGGAGGCTGGTTTTCAGCCCCGCCGAGCACAATGAATCTCTTAGCATGGAACTGCCGGGGGCTTGGGAACCTCCATGCAGAGAACGAGCTTGGTGAAATTATACAAGCTCATGATCCCGCGATCATGTTTCTCTCAAAGACATGGTCTACAAAGGCACAAATGAGAAGGATTAGAGACAGACTGGAGTTTGCGGGTTTGTTCATTGTTCCAAGTGATGACCGGGGAGGAGGACTAGCTATTTTATGGAAGAATAATGTTACATTTTGGGTGGACAGTTTTTCAAAGTACCATATCGACGCCATTGTGAACGGTGGGTCGGAAAATGCGTGGAGATTGACAGGCTTTTATGGGGAGCCAGAAACAAGTCGACGTCATGAAGGTTGGGCCATGATTCGCATGCTCAGCTCTAAACCAAAACTACCTTGGTGTTGTTTTGGAGATTTCAACGAGCTTCTTGAGGTGAGTGATAAGCGTGGTGGAGCTCCACGATCCCATGCGCAAATGCAATCTTTTCGGGATACTCTGGACAGTTGCGGATTTGTGGACTTAGGATTTTCAGGACCTGAGTTTACTTGGCATGGGCGACGGAGAGGGGAGATGATTTGGGAGAGATTAGACCGTGGAGTAGCGAATTATGAATGGATGGCCAGATATCCCACGGGCAGAGTACAGCATCTACACTGCTACACATCTGACCATAGACCGATCTTGTTTTCTCTAGACTCAGATGGAGAGCGGCAGAGGTGGCGAAGGAAGCCTTTTCGCTTCGAATCTATGTGGGTGACAGATCCGAGTTGCAAAGCTACAGTTGCAGAAGCATGGGCTGGTCCACGGAGAGGGACACCTATGTCTAATGTTACTACTAAGATAAAGAATTGCAAGAAGCGGTTAAAGAGATGGAGCAAAGAAACATTTGGGAATGTCAAGGAACAAATAAGGGTGGTTAAAGAAAGACTATGGCTGGCAGAGGCTGAATCTTTACAAAGTGGTGACCAAGGGTTAGTAGACAACCTTAAGGCCAACTTGCACAGTTTACTGGAGAAAGAAGAAAAAATGTGGCATCAACGTTCAAGGGTGCAATGGCTTCAATGTGGGGACAAAAACACACGGTTTTTCCATGGTACTGCTACCTGTAGGAAGAGACAAAATTTCATTAAGGGGCTTAGGGATGATTTTGGAATTTGGCAAAGTGAGGAGCATAGCTTTTCGAGATTGCTCACAGATTATTATGAAAAGCTTTTCACGTCATCTAATCCACATGATATGGACCGTATAGTGGATGGGGTACAGGAGGTGGTGACAGACTCCATGAATGCAGATTTGACTAAACCATACACAGCAGATGAGGTGGAAAAGGCGATAAAGGAGATGGCGCCTTTAAAAGCTCCAGGCCCAGACGGGATGCCTCCACTGTTTTACCAAACTTATTGGTCAGATGTAGGTATGGATATGTTAGGAATGCTATGAGCATATGGATAATAATTGGTGTATTGAGATTTAGTTAGTTAGTTACAATTCTAAACATGTTAATCACATTTAGCACATGTTGGAATTATTAATGCACATGGGGAATAATAGAACCAATAGGATGAGGTCATGTGGGCCAATGAGATTAGAGCTAGTCTCATATAAATACATGATTGTAATCCAATATGAATATCAATGAAGAATAAACCAATTTGTTAGTGCATTAGTGCATATCTCTCTCTCTCTCTCTTAATCTCTCTATTTCTCTATGGAGGGTGACTACCTCGAATTAAGTCAATTTCCCTACAATCCCCATCCATTCACCTATAATTCCAATCAATTCTCTTATAATTCATACTCATCCCCATTAGGAACCACCGGGTTCCTAACAAGTGGTATCAGAGCCGTTGATCTTGAGATGAGCAATTGTGATGAAATAAAACTTTTGAAAAAAATACAAGAATTGTTGAACAAATCCTTAGAAGAATCCAAGGATATTTCAAAGAAGATGAAGGCCTTGGCTGAATCTAACATGGCCATGAAGGCGTTGGCTAAATCTAACATGGCCATGAAAGAAGAACTTTCAAGAGTGCAAGAGGATCTTGAAAACATGTCCAAAGAAGAGTTACAATCTCTTGATTCAATGAAAGTTGAAGAACAAATCAAGTTCCAAGAACCCATTCTTGATGCACCAATGGAGGCTTCCATTCAAGAGTCTATGATTCAAGAAGTGGCAATCCAAGTGTCGGTGATCCAAGAATCCAAGATACAAGCGCGAACAATTTTAATGGTTCTAGAATCGAATGAGGTCTTGAGGATACAATAACATTTCAAGGTTGAGAGAACTAATGAGACCTTGAAGATTAAAGAACCATTGAAGGCTCAAGAATTCGAGCAAATTTTGAAGATCTACGAAGAAGAAACCTTCATATGCATGGGATCGCTTGTCAAGGAGAAATGCATGAATATGGTGATTAAAATGTCACTACGGTATTGGTCCATTGGAAGATCTCCTTTGATGAAGATGCTATTTCACTACAACACCTTGTGGGCAAGATGTTTTCAAGGGGAGGGAAATGTTAGGAATGCTATAAGCATATGGATAATAATTGGTGTATTGAGATTTAGTTAGTTAGTTACAATTCTAAACATGTTAATCACATTTAGCACATGTTGGAATTATTAATGCACATGGAGAATAATAGAACCAATAGGATAAGGTCACGTGGGCCAATGAGATTAGAGCTAGTCTCCTATAAATACATGATTGTAATCCAATATGAATATCAATGAAGAATAAACCAATTTGTTAGTGTATTAGTGCATATCTCTCTCTCTCTCTCTCTTACTCTCTCTATTTCTCTATGGAGGGTGACTACCTCGAATTAAGTCAATTTCCCTACAATCCCCATCCATTCACCTATAATTCCAATCAATTCTCTTATAATTCATACTCATCCCCATTAGGAACCACCGGGTTCCTAACAGGATACTACCCAGGCTGTTCTATCATGCTTGAATTCTGGATCCATTTTGAAATCTATCAATCACACTTTTATAACTTTAATCCCTAAAGTTCGTAATCCGGAAACTGTGACTGAATTTAGACCAATCAGTTTGTGTAATGTTCTATACAAAATTGTGAGCAAGGTGATTGCTAATCGCCTTAAACCCCTACTAAATTCTATTATCTCTGATACATAGAGTGCTTTTATAGCTAACCGGCTTATCACTGACAATATCCTTATTGCCTTTGAGTCTTTGCATCATATGAAAATGAATTGTACAGGGAAGACAGGTTTTATGGCACTCAAGTTAGATATGAGCAAGGCCTATGATAAGGTGGAGTGGTCGTTCCTTGAGAAAATAATGTTGAAGATGGGTTTTCAGGAGTCATGGGTGGATCTGATCCTGGAGTGTATTTCCACAGTTACTTATTCTATCTTGGTGAATGGGGAACCAAAAGGTTTGATAACTCCGTCAAGGAGTTTGAGGCAAGGTGACCCTCTTTCACCTTATCTCTTCCTGTTTTGTGCAGAGGGACTGAATGCTATTCTTCAGAAATCAGCGGAGAATGGTGAAATAAAAGGCTTTTCAATCTGTAGAAATGGGCCAAAACTTACTCATTTATTCTTTGCAGATGACTGCCTTTTGTTCTGTAGATCTACTCTGGAGGAATGTGAAAAGATTAAGGAGTTATTAGCATATTATGAAGAGGCCTCGGGTTAGATGGTGAATAGGGACAAAACCACTCTGTTTTTTAGTAAGAATACAGAAGTACCAGTTCAAGAAGCAATAAAGAATTCTCTTGGTGTTCCCGCAATCCAACACTATGAGAAATATTTGGGTTTACCTTCTTTCATTGGTAGAAATAAGAAGGCATGCTTTACACAAATCAAGGAACGAGTTTGCGCCAAGATGCAAGGTTGGAAGGAGAAGTTACTCTCACAAGCTGGGAAGGAGATCATGATTAAGGCTGTTGTTCAATCTATCCCTACTTATTCCATGAGTGTTTTCAAAATACCATTGGGATTGTGTAAGGATATTGAAGCCATGATTCGTAAATTTTGGTGGGGTCAAGGTGAAAATAGGAAGATCCATTGGATTAATTGGAGTACTCTGTGTAATGCAAAATCAGTGGGTGGAATGGGTTTTCGGGATATTCAAAGGTTTAATAATGCCATGCTAGCTAAGCAAGTTTGGCGTCTTTTTCACCAAAGAGATACTTTGTTGTTCCGAGTTTTCAGTGCCAAATATTTTCCTAATGGAAACATTTTAGATGCCCTTATTCATCCCAAGTGTTCTTATGCTTGGAAGAGTATTATGCAAGCACGAGAAGTCATTCATAAAGGAGCTGTTTGGCGAGTGGGTAATGGCCAATCAATCGACATTTGGAACCACAGATGGCTGACTGAAACCATTCCGGGGCTGATTGTGTCTCCTAGACCCGAAGAAAACCTTCATAAGGTTAGTGAGTTGTTTCTTCCTAACTCTAGACAATGGAATCTGGAACTTATTGATGATGTGTTCTATCCTTGGGAAGCGGATGCGATTAAAGGGATTTATATTAGTGAAGATAGCAGTGAAGATAATCTCATATGGCCCTTAACTCCAAATGGCGAGTACTCTGTTCGTAGTGCTTATCAGTTGTTGTCGAGTACCACTATGAATTCCACTGCTAGTTCATCATCTTCAGAGGGTTTCAAAGGGGTGTGGAAAGGGATTTGGAAAATCCGGGTACCGAATCGTGTTCGTCACTTCATGTGGAGGGCAGTAAAGGACTCGCTACCAACGAAACTCAATCTGCACCGACGACACGTAGTGGGGGAAGCTCTTTGCCCTCTCTGTGATGACACTCAGGAATCAATCTTACACAGCCTGTGGTATTGTGAGCAAGCCCAAGTAGTGTGGCGGTCCATAAGGAGTTTTGCGCCAATGTATGAGAAACATCATCGTACCTTCATGGATCTATTTGAAGGTGTTTTGCTGCAGAATTCAAGCTTCCATATTGCATGGTTTGCAACCATTGCATGGTGTTTATGGCAAAGGCGTAATAGACTACGTGAGCACCAACCTACGTGGCCACTGTTGGAAGTTGGTCGACGAGCACGTACCCTGGTGGAGGAATTTTTTGAAGCGCAGAAATAGGGCTTGACACCGTCTACCAGTCAACCTCCAGTTCGATGGACACCACCTCCAGAAACTCTGTACAAAGCGAACTTTGATGCAGCCGTGTTTCAGCATTTGGGTATGGCTGGTTTGGGCGTGGTTTTTTGTGATTCAGGTGGTAATGTCATAGCAGCTCTAAGCCAAAAGATTCAGCTACCCAACACGATAGAACTGGCGGAAGCATTGGCAGCTAAACGAGCAGTCACTCTTGCAGCAGAACTGAGCATTTTCAAGGTCATGTTTGAGGGAGATTGCATGCAGGTTGTACGGGCTTTGAATGATCATGGTAGATGCCTTACTATGTACGGTCATGTGATTGAGGAGACTCGACGATTGGGTTCCTGTTTGGAATCTTGTAGTTTTCATCATGTAAAGAGGGAGGGAAATAAGTTAGCGCATTCCCTTGCTCCTAGAGCAGTTTCATCTGCAGATATGGATGTTTGGGTGGAAGAACTACCCGAGGACCTGGAGGCTGTATTTCAGGGTGATTTTGTTTTGTGACTTGTCAAAGTGATTTCTAGATTAATAAAACTCCTCTTACCTTTTTCTCAAAAAAAAAAGTAAATGTGCATGTAACTCATAGTCATAGATTTTAGACTATAATTAATTTGAGACTTAAATGTGCATTTTTTTTTCCTACTTTGAGCCCTCATTCACTCTCTCAATTTTTCCACCAACACTATGTCACTACCCCCTATTCTTGTTCTTCACCTCATGCCACTAGCTGCCCCTTCATCCTGCACCGCTAACCCATTTATGATCCTCCGAAAATAAAATGATTAAGAAAATTATCAAATTATCAAGTTAACAAGCCTTGATTTAAACAACACTTCCTTCTCTCATAAGTGTGGGTGAAAGGTAAATTCATGAGATGAAAGCACATTTGATGTGTTTTTAATTTTCCAATCAAGTAAAAATATAACAATAAAAAGTGTGCTAGACAAACTCTTAATTGTTAAGATCAAATCCTTCTATTTGTGCTAGCCTTTAGTGCCTTAGTAGTTAATAGTAGCAGATATTATTGTAATAAAATACTATATTATCTTAATTTGGTATTTAGTGATCATAACAAAACCATTAGAGGTTTGAAAGCTATATAAAAAGACACAAGATTAGTGATAAGATACATACCCATCCTCATAATGCCATCCAGACAAACTAGCTGCTTCCTCTAGAGCTGCCCTCCACCTCAGCACTTTCTCTATGTTATTCTCGAATTTTTTCTCTTGCATAGTTAGTGCTATTCCAAAATTACCTTCTTGCTTGCGTACTTCAGATGGATCCACTTTGTAAAAAATTGGTAAAACTTTTTGTCCATTTTTCTTACACTCAAGAATCTCTGTAAGTTCTTCTAGGCACCAAGTGGAAAATGCATAATTTTGAGAGAATATGATAATTAAAATCATTGACGATTTAATGGCTTTGATAAGTTCCGCTGAAATTTGTTCACCTCTTTGGAGATCATTATCGATGAAAGTCTTGAAACCTTTGTTATGCAAAGCCTCATATAAATAGCTCGTAAAACTATAGCGTGTATCTTCACCTCTGAAACTCAAGAAGACATCATAGTCCCACTTGTGAGTGGAAGAAGAAAAGGATTCTCCTTCATCGATCGGGAAAGCCATCAAGATCTATGTGGAAAAGATTGGAAAGATCAAAGATGTGATAAAACGAGAAGTACAAGAGATGAGTAAACCACTCCAAAAAAAAAAGTTTTCTTTTGAAAAAGAGCAGTTTGAATGGAACGCTCAGGTTGATTGAACAATTAGGAAGAGAAATAGGAATAAACTCCTTGGAAAAGAGCTTTTAAAGCAGAGAAATTCCTACGCATTTTTAGTTTTCTTAAGAAGTTAAGTAAAAATTGCAAATCAATGATCTTTTGTTTAGGCTTACCCTTTTTATTCCATAAAAAAAGAAAAAAAAAAAACGAGAAAGCCATCAAGATCTATGTGGAAAAGATTGGAAAGATCAAAGATGTGATAAAACGAGAAGTACAAGAGATGAGTAAACCACTCCAAAAAAAAAAGTTTTCTTTTGAAAAAGAGCAGTTTGAATGGAACGCTCAGGTTGATTGAACAATTAGGAAGAGAAATAGGAATAAACTCCTTGGAAAAGAGCTTTTAAAGCAGAGAAATTCCTACCCATTTTCAGTTTTTTTAAGTAGTTAAGTAAAAATTGCAAATCAATGATCTTTTGTTTAGGCTTACCCTTTTTATTCCATAAAAAAATTAAAAAAAAAAGTTGAATAAGATGCCAAATATAAAACGAAAAAGCTCTGGAAAATAAGAAAAAGTAAGAAGCCTCTCTTCCTCGAAATTTCCATGGTGCAACTTTCCAAGCAGCTTCAGCTTTCCTTCCTCGAAGATCATGCCAAGGTGCAGTAAATATGCCTACAAAAAAAGCAAAATCACTAACTAGAAATCCCTCTTCCTCGAAGCACTAACCAACGGTCTCACGCGGCTTTAATTTTCCTTCCGACAAGTTAAAGTCGATTTGTCCATCACATAGCATCGGGCAGAGGGTCCATCACATCACATTACATCACACAATTATTAATTAATTTTTTAGCTTAGAGCCTATACATACGTGAAAAATTTGTTCCAGGCACGTTTAAAGTCAACTTTTACTATTTTATAAACTTATTTTTACAAAATATTTACATTATACATATTTATTTAAATAAAATATTTATTTTTTTACACGGTAAACAATGTCAACTATTTAAATAAAATATTATACAAATTTTTTTATACAGTGAGGTGAGTCAGGGTAGCAAGAGAAAAGAGAAAAAAATTTTTTATTTACACAGTAAATAATAACCGTACATATATATACATAATTACTGTTTATATACATATATTTTCACATTTTTACAAAAACTAATATAAGTGTTTTTTGAGTTAAAACATGTAAAATTAGTACTTTTTTTTATTTTAAAAAATTATAAATGAATTAATGCGATTGCTCTTAATATTTACAAACACATGAAAAATAGAGTATCAATTGTGAAGGACTCTAATTTTTTTTTCCTTCTTATATAAAATATTTTTGTTATTTTAATATATTAAAAAAGTAAAAAACATAAAATATAATAGTTAAATTTTTTAATTTTATAAAAAAAATTTGAATATGAAAAGAGTACCTTTGACCAAAGAGTATCTTTGTTAATTGTTTTTACACTAAAATTTAACTGGAAAAAAGTATCAAAAAATGATGCTAGGTAATTGGTGAAATTCATATTTTTATGACCAATTTAATTTATTTTGTGGACTCTAATTTACTTAAATAATAATTTTTTTATCCTCAAATAAAAGACTTATGATCAAATTTCGCCTACACTCAAAGTCATTGATTCAAAAAGAAAAAGAAAGCAGTTGAATATGCAAAATATAAAACGAAAAAGCTCTAGAATTCATCCAAAAAGAAATCCCCCTTCCTCGAAATTTCCATGGTGCAATCTTTCCAAGTGACTTCAGCTTTCCTTCGGACTAGTTAAAGTTGACTTGTCCATCGCATAAACTTGAAGATCACGCCAAGGTGCAGTCAATATGCCTACAAAAAACAAAAGCAAAAGCAACTAGAAATCCCTCTTCCTCGAAGCACTAACCAATGGTCCCACGCGGCTTCAATTTTCCTTCCAACAAGTTAAAGTCGATTTGTCCATCACATAACATCGGGCAGAGGGTCCATCACATCACATAACATCCCACAATTGTTGATTGATTTTTCAGTTCCCTTAATATTTACAAACAAATGGAAGATAGAGTATCAATTGTTTAAGAGCATCTCCCACGGAAGATAGGACGCTGGTTTTTTTTTTTTTTTTAGAATCTTTGTTATTTTAATATATTAAGTACCTATTTGGTAGGAGCTGAAAGGTAGTGCGTCTGTGTTTTATAACTTTTTTTTTTTAAGTAAGAAGCACGTCTTAGTGCTTTTTATTGAGTCTTTTTGCACTGTTTTACAAAATTTATAAACTTTTTTTAATAAAATTTTTATTAAAAATGAGTATCACAACATTATTTATATATTTAAAAATTATTTTGTTATATTATTTTCAGTTTTTAGTAAAATAAACGATATTCAAACAGGCCTAAGAATGTAAGTAATATAAAATTTAATAGTTAAATATTCAAAATTAAAAAAAAAAATTTAAAAAAAAAAGAAAAGAAAAGAAGAAGAAGAAAAGATAATTTTTGGGTATGAAAATCAAAAAAGTACTTTGAACAAAGAGTATCTTTGTTCATTATTTTTACTCTTTCTTCGTTATTTTTACACTAAAATTTAGCTGAAAAAAGTGCCCAAAAATGATTCTAGGTAATCGGTGAACTTCATATTTTTATGATCAATTCAATTTAATTTGTGGGCTCTAATTTACTTAAATGATAATTTTTATTCTCAAATAAAGGATCTATGTTCAAATTCCGCCTACATTCAAAATGCTTGATCCAAAATCAAATTTTAAATTTCTTATTGGAGACTTTTAACCACACTATGACAGACCTACTAAGGACCAATTGACACTCCAAATTGAGCTTTTTCTCTAAACTTGAAATAACTATATTTAAAAATTATTTCTCTAATTTATACTATTGTTTTGGTTTTAATTCTCAAATAAATTCCAATTTTATACATGGATGTTGTGTTGGCAATTATAATATGTAATTGGTTTTCTAAAATATTCATAAAATCATAAATTTGGATTAGTAATCTATAATAAATCGCTTTTCTTATAAGAGAATTTAATTTTAGATGTGTGTATGTATGTATATATATATATATATATTTTTTTTTTTTGTTAGATTCTAAATGTTTAGAATCATATTTTTATGGTGTTGACAAACTGAGAACAAAACATGTCCAGTCTAAAGTATTAGGCAATACTTAAAAGTATTTATTTCAAGGTTCAAGTCTAGCTGACTCTAGAAAAGGAAGATAGTTTCTGTCTTGCTTGACCGATCAAGAATTAGACTCAACCAATCGAAAATCGCAATAACAGAATTCTGCAGAATTTTTTAAAACAGGCCCAAGCCCGTGAAAACATTTAGGGTTTCATTCCAACTTCTCCACATATAAAAGAGAAACCCTAGTTACATTTTGCAGACTTTTGAAAGACTTGTGTGTTACTCTTTGTGAGATCTGAGAGGTTTTGTACTTTCTAACTACACAAGAATCTACCGGAGCCAGATCTACAATCAAGCGTTGGTAGACCATAGCTGCTGCATCAAATAAGTTGTACGTCATCTTTATCAAATTAAATAAATTAATTTTTTTTTTTAAAAAAGTCTCTCTCGCTACAAAACCAAAACCCTCTTTTTTTAATTTATTTATTTATAAATTTGCAGGTTTTATAAGTCAATATAACTGATAGAGAAAAAACGCAATAAAAATGAGTGTAGGTTAGAAATGGGGGATGATTGTATTGTAGCATTAATTCCAAATTGAAAACTCAATTGAAAGGAACATTTCAAACCCAAATCTAAAAAAATATACCAGTGTTGATGGGCCATAGATTTTTTCCGGTGTCTTATTCTGCCTCTTTCTTTGTTTCTTTCTCCGTGTACATCGTATTTCTCTCATGGCGCCGTATGAACCCTGTCTCTCTTTGTGACTGTATCTTTCTCAAGCTCTTCGTCTGTATTTTACCACTCTGTTCTCTTCCTTTTTATCCGTACGACAAGCAAGGCCTTTTTTTTTTAATAAATTTATGCAGTTTATTTTTATATTTATAATGAGAGGCTTTTAAACGTTGTAGCGTTACCAAGCAAACGATATACCGTGCGGTTTTTTTAAGATTAAACTGTACACGTGTCAGTTTCTTAGATGGGCATTTTTCCTAACGTGGTAGCACCTCCTAGAGGCTTCTGCCACATTATGTTTAGGGAATGCCTTTATTTTTGTGTAAGCCTATTTTTCTAAAGCAAAAGCGAAAACTGGTGGCCCCACTCTTCATAGTGGATTGCCAGCCCACGCTGAGGAGGAGCTCGTCTTGTCGGTTATCTACAAAAAGTACTCTTACATATGTTTCATTAATTAATATAGAAATTTATAAAATAAAACAAAACGATGTAAATACAAAATATATAATTAAGTTGAAACTAATATAATTAATCCATCAAATAAGTATTCTTCTTTCTGGCCTATACATGATAAACTAATCTTTGGTGAAATATTATTAGCTCTATGATTTCTATAATTTCTCCTATCCATTCCAAAAATAAATTAATTTTAGATAAGATGTAGAAAAGTTGCATTCTTTATAGTTAACAACCATATAGGTTTTGAAATTTATGTTAGGGTCTTGACAATAATAAGCAAGACACTTCGAGGAAAGGGTGACATTATTTCCCACTTCCTTTTCCAACTTTTCCAAACCTTGTTACCCCACACGGTTCCATTATTCAACAAAACTTTATAAGATTCTACATTATTTCCCACTTTCTTTTCCAACTTTTCTAAACCTTGTTACCCCCACACGGTTCCATTATTCAACAAAACTTTATTAGATTCTTTTGCCAACAGTGTTGAACTGCCGTGCCAAGCGAAACTACCTAGCACTTTCCTAGAATCAACAATGACACCACTCGTATTAGTGGGTGTATAATATAAAAATGTATAAAATTTATATAGTTTTGTCTAAATATTATTCATATCAGTCAGTGTATAATTATATAAATTTATAAGTTTGTTATAATAATCGTGTAAATTTGTACTGACACTATTCATTTTACATTTAGTTTTTTGTTATTTCTTTACGTATCTTAATGATGAAAGAAGAGAGTGGATTATTGTTGTTGTATATGAAGAAAGAGAAACAATTTAGCAAACTTGTAAATTTAGCAAACAATAGAAAAAGTAGTTTTTTATGATAAAATTGACAAATTTTTTTTCACAAGTTAATGCGAACAATACTCCAATTGGAAAATGTTAAATGCACTGCCGCTAAAAAACACAAAAAATGAAACTTCATCCTAGTGGTTGAAAAATGATAAAATACTATTTTGATTTCTAAACATTATTAAAAGTTTGTCTTGAGTTTCTAAGTTTTAAAAAATTCATTTTTAATCCTTAAACTTTGTAATGAGGTTTTTTAATAGTTCGGAAAAAAAATAGAAATGAAAAAAAAAATTAATAATTTAGGGACAAAAATTCAAACATTATTTCCCACTTTCTTTTCCAACTTTTCCAAACCACTTTCTTTCTTTTCCAAACATTATTTCTCACTTTCTTTTCACACTTCGAGGAAATGGTGACATATTACCCCCACACGGTTCCATTATTCAACACAACTTTATAGGATTCTTTTGCCAACAGTGGTGGACTGCAATGCAAGCGAAACAACTTTGCACTTCGTGGGTGTATAGTAGAAAATTGTGTAAAATTTACACAATTTTATCTAAACAAAATTTCATATCAATCAGTGTATAATTAATATAGAAATTTGAAGAACAAAGCAAAATGATCTATGCAAATACAAAATACATAATTAAGTTGAAACTGAAATTATTAATCATCAAATATATTCTTCTTTTTGGCCTGTACATGATAAACTAATCTTTAGTGAAAGGTTATTAGTTCTATGATTTCTTTGATTTCTCCTATCCATTCCAAAAATAAATAAATTTTAGATAAGATGTAGAAAAGTTCTATTTTTTATATTAACAAAGATAATAACAATTAATATTGTAGTTTTTGAAATGTTAAGTCCTGATAATAATTCGAGGAAATGGTGACATTATTTGCCACTTTCTTTTCCAAATTTCCACACCTCGATACCCCACACGGTTCTATTATTGAACCATACCTTTTATAGATTCTTTTGCCACCAATGAAAAATGTTGAAGACGCCAAGTGAAAGTGTGAAACCACCTTGCACCTTCGTAATAGTAATAGCATTAGGGTGTAAAAACACCCTAATTGTTATTTTACCCCTTAAAACTTTCAAACCATGCTCCATCAGGCTATGTAAATTCAAAACTTTTTCCATCCTTACTATAGTGAGTTAGTATATATGCATATGCAACCTTACTATTCATGGGATTGTAAACAAAAATATAATATTTTAATCTCTCAAACTCTCTCTTTTTGCATATATAATATTTTTTTTATTATTTTATTAAGTAGTTTATATTATTTTCTTGGGACGTTGTACGTAAAATTAAAAACTAAGATGTAAGGTGAGTTGTAAAATAGGTTAGTAAAATAGATAAAGTGGTGTTTGATAACGTAAAATACGTTTGTTTGTTTGTTTTTTTTTTTCCATGCTTCCAACTATATTTCACTTTTATTCAACAATAAAAGAAAAGTGTCCCACTGCATTTGTTTTTTCTCCTTCTTTCACTATACAATATTAGATGCAGCATAAGAAATTTGAATAGTACAGATTGACTTTTGAGGTTAGTAAGAATATTCTTAATAAACGCAAAAGATATTAGGATATTGATGCCAAAATAAAGTTGGCAGGACTATATATTTTGGGAAGTTGATTGACCAAATAAACCTAGAGCTAATATATGAGGTAAGTGCATTTCAATAAAATTTTAAGAAAATTTATCTAAGGCTTTATATTTTATAAGCCACGTGCATGACAAACAGTCCAAGTGGCATATTCCACCAAGAAGTGGTTGTATTGGCATGTATACTTATTTACTTCTCATGTTTCAGCAATTTTGTGCTGTTTTACTCATCGGTCATGCATCAAGTAATTTATGATTGGTTATGAAGTCATGATTTTATCAGTCATCAATGCAAATGTCAACAAATTATCGACTCATTAAGTCATGATTCTATAGAATATGGATGAAATTTTAATTTTAATTTTATTTTTTCAAATTGCTGTGGTTTATTAATGTTTATCAATTTTCTCTTCTAATTCCCATTAATGCTTGATACCCATGACCATGAGCTTGTAGGTATTACAACTGGATTTTTTTTTTTTTTTTTAATTGAGGAAAAAGATTAAGGAATCCAAAGTTTGCAATTTAGTTGGTTTCTAAATTACTAGCCAAGGCTAGCTTAAGGTATTGTGGGGTCTAAGGCGACTACTTTAAGTGAGTTCTATTCTTATACTTTAAATATTAATAGAATATTCATTTAACTTTTGTTTTTTTTTTCTTTTTTCCATTTAAAATCTATTTTTTTAGGGAAAAAAATTACAAATTAAAATTAACCCATCGCATTACTCAATGACTATACAATTAAAATAAAGATTATTTATTGAATGAAGTAACCAAATACTAAAAAATATGATTGAAAATTTTAATAAAGTTATATATTTGATATCTCTAAATAAAATTTGAGTATAAATTTATTTACTAGTATAAGATTGATGAGTTTTTTTTAACATTTATGTGTAAGAGATTAAATGATTGACCCATCCAAAGAAAACATTTTCTTTAACTGGTTTTTCTTTGATAAAAAAACAACTACTTTTATTTAATAATGAATATTTAGGGCTTAATTAATACTTCTATTAGTATAAGAATATCTCTATTGGTAAAAATTTAGGGGTCTTTTTTCATTGGGGGCCTTAGGCGGTTGCCTATTTGGCTCACCCATTGAGCCGGCACTGCTACTAGCGTCTAGGAACTCAAATAGAAGAAACATGTTTTAGGTTATTTTGCATTTGTTTGGATACATTTATTTTGCTGAAAATTGAAAACACTGTAGCAAATAATTTTAAACGCCAGCTGATTTTTTGGGGTTGAAACTATTGTAGCTTCAGCTGAAAGTACTATAGCGTTTTGTTTTTTTTTTTTTTTTTAAATTTTAATTTCACTCCTCTTCCACCCTAACGCCTGTCTTCGAGAACACAATCCAAGTCCATGCCTAGAAGAGAAATCCATGAGGAAGAGCTCTCAGTCTGACGCTGACGAAGATCGGGTTCAGGTTCAATAGAGAGTACTCTTCCTTCCATGTCGTTAACACCTCTCTTCCCATAAACCCATTTCACGCCTTTCCCTTATTTGTCCTCGGATCGTCGACTATCCCGATGAAGATCAATCTTGGAGTTCACTATAAATTTCTCCAAACTTGCTGACCCATTGTTAAAGGTAACTTGCTGACCCATCTGTTGAATTCCATCGTGGTCAAGACCCGTCCTCTCTCTCACACATTTTCTCAAACATATGAAGCACTGTAGCTTTTTTTTTTTTTTTTTTTTTTTTTTTTTTTTTGTTTTTTTTTTTTTTTTTTTTTTTTTTTTTTTTTTTTTTTTTTTTTTTNTTTTATTATTTTATTAAGTAGTTTATATTATTTTCTTGGGACGTTGTACGTAAAATTAAAAACTAAGATGTAAGGTGAGTTGTAAAATAGGTTAGTAAAATAGATAAAGTGGTGTTTGATAACGTAAAATACGTTTGTTTGTTTGTTTTTTTTTTTTTTTTTTTGGCATCTCCAGATGCTAGTGTTCTAAGATATTATGAAATCCTTGTCTCAGAAAAAGTAATGAATAAATAAATAATTTGAAGGAAAAGTAGAATGACCTTATGTGGAACACAGGGGGCGTAGGGACTTGAAAACATATCCCCTACAAAGTGGGTAAATTTTGGATTTGGATCCGGTGCAATACCCACTACACACACTCACATTAATTTTTTCCACTTTCATTTTTTAATTTTAACTTTTAACTTTTTCAACTTCAATGGTTGAGATTGAAAGTTTCTTTTTTAAACTTTCAATCTCAACCGTGTATTGCTATTGCATCAAGTGCAATACCTACGGTTGCTATTGCATCAGGTACAATACCCTAGGTATTGCACCTGATCTGAATCCGTAAATTTTTATTTACCATTTGTCCACCATTGTGTGTGTGTGTGTGTGTGTGGAGAAAACAGTAAGCACAAGTTATTTACCATCGAGATTTTTCGGTACTTATTATTAGACGAACACTTGCCAAATGTCTCATAAAAAACAAATTAAAAAAAAAAAAGAACTTGCTAAATGGAAAATAGGGGAAAATACACTTTTGATCGCTACATTTTAGCTGATTTCCATTTTGGTCCCTAAACTGATTTTACTACTAATGTAGTCCTTAAAAAAAGAAAATTATTTCTATTTTGGTCCCTGCTAACAGAAAAAGTCATATGTGACAAACGGCATATCTTACTTGTTCACATGACACTGACGTGGATATTAAATATTAAAAATACTTATTTGGAATTTTTGAAATGCCACGTCAGATTTAAATTAATAAAAAATTAAAACGAAAAATCTAGGTCAGAAAATTTAAAAAATAAATAAAATAAACATTAATTTAATTAAATAAGAAAAAAAAAAAGTTTAAAAAATTGAGTTCCTATCCCAAAAGAAAAAAAAAATTAATTAATTGAGAAAAAAAATATTTATAACAATTGTGGGACTCAGTTTAGAAAGGTTCCCCAACAATACATTTTTAGAGAGTGGATCGAGGTTTAGGCCCTAACAGACTAGCAACGGAATACAAGCCCGCCCTCTTCCATTGAGGGGAGTGAGCCCAGTTTACAACTAAGGGTAGCTCCTCGGCACTCGTTCGAGGAGACCCTTTCCTTGAAACTAACACGACCTCTAAGTCCTTCTATGTCATTCCCTCCAATGATCCAAAAAATCCCCCCCTTTAATTGTTTTGCTCGCCTTTCTTTTATAGTTCTCTTCCTCCTATCTCGCTTCTTCCTTCTGTTATCACCATTGCCTTCTCTTGGCGTCCGTCCCATCAAGGCTTATCCGTACTCAAGTGGTCACTCTGATCGATGTTCCTGCAAGGGGTTACTCTCCATTAATGCACAGGGGGGTTAGGTGAGCGCATTCAATGCAGAGGTGACAGCTCACCTAAGGCTTGCTCCTTCGCCGTGCTCCTGTCACTGACGCATGTTTTTTTTTTTTTTTTTTTTTTATAAATAATTCTCATAGTACAAGTGTGTTTGGATACTGCTTATTACTGAAAACTGAAAATTGAAAACATTGTAGCAAAATAATTTTTAAATGTGTGAATAGTGCCGTGGGACCTAGTTTTGAAGTTGTTTTTGGGGAAAAAAGTACTTACGGGTCCTGTGAATAGTACACGAGACCCATATCTGAAACGTGAAACACAGACGCAAGTGCTTTTCAGCACTACCCAAACATACACTACTATTTTGATTTTCAATTAATTTTGATGCATAGAGAGAGACCTTACTTAAGTAAGCTTGAGGATAATTTTTTCACAATGTCCACTCATTAGTGTAGTTTTGAGATGCAGATTATGAACTTGAGTGAAGTCATCTCTTATGTTTCGCATACCAAACCCGTCATAACACTTGTAATACAAGGTCTTGATTGACATTAACCATCTTACAGACGGTTAATTATATCATAGTGGTATGGAGTTCTTGCTTTCGTTGATTCTTATGGATCTGCACTCATAGGAAACAGTCCAATGATTACCCAAATATGCTTAAAACTATGGCTTATAGCAGAGTGCTAAAATTTAAGGCTGCATTTAGGTCAATGTAAATCGAATTCTGAATGTAAAATGAATGCAGGAGAAAGTGAATTCCTATAAGGTAAATGAAATCCGAGTGTTTGGTTCTACAATGGAAAATAGTCCAGAAAACGATTTTTGGTATTTGATAACATTCTGAAAATGCTGTTTTCCTACAAAATTTTCACATTTTCTCGGCCATTTTCTCAGCCATTTTCTCAGCTTCCAAATAAATTTTATAATAGAAAATTTCAAAATATACCCTTAACATAACCAAAAATCAAAATAAAAACATCTTTTATTCACAAACTCGATGAGAGGAGGAAGAAAGAGTGAGAGATTGAGGGAAAGAGAGATAGATTGGGAAAGAGAGGATCGGAGTGGTGGGTTTAGAGGTGGAGTGGAGTGGACTGGTGGTTGGTGGCAGCCAGTGGGGATTTGAGAAATGGGTTTGCGGAATGGGTTCGTCGGAGTGGTGGGTTTGACGAATGGGTTCGTCGGAGTGGGTTTGAGGAATGGGCTTTCTGGGTTTTAGGGATGGGTGTGGCGGGATGCAACCAAATCGGGTTGAGTTTGAACAAGAAAAAATGGAGGGAACGACGAAGCTAGAAGGGACTTCAGACGACGCTTTGTGGTTTGGGCATTGCTCGACGAAGATGGAGAGGACTTCCGACGAAGGTGGGTTTGAATAGATGGGTTTACGTAAGCAACAAAAAGGAAGGAAGAGGAACAGATAACTTACCGTCGCGTGGAGGGGACGAGGACGACGATCTAACCGGCGAGGATGAGCTTCAGGTGGCGTGTGCTTGAGCTCAGTCTCAGTCTCTCTCTTCTAGGTGTGATTTCCAGAAAATGGTTGAAAGTAAAATCAAAGCGTAAATGATTTTACGCTTTTGGTGGGTTATTTTATGGTCAATGGGTTGATGATTTTCCGTTGACCGTTTTTTCCGTGGGTGCTCAAACACACACAAGGGTGTAAAACAGTTTCCTGAAATTGAATTCATATGAAACAAATGCAGCCTAAGTAACCAATGTTGGCAGCTTGTATATTTCTCATTCATCAAATCATTTCATTTTGGACTTATAGTCCGAAATTGTGGCAATTTATGGCAAAAATGCGTATGCTGCAGAATAACATTGCAAAAGCATCCAAACTCCTCATTGGAATTGATTTCCCTAAAAGCAATGAATGGACATTTTGTGAAGTAAATATAATAATCTCTTTTTGTTTATATTCCATTCATTATTGTATGAGTTATTGATGGAGCAAGAATTGGGATCCCCTGGTTAATAATTGCATCTACAAAACACTGGGGTGTAATCTAAATTGTGCCGAAAATGATAATATGTACCTTATTAACTACAAAACACCAATACATAACTGATCAAACATTCATGTGCCTTTCTTTTGCTCCATTACTAAAATTTTCAAGATCATTAAACCAAGGGTTTCATTCATTAATTTAATGGAAAGAGTTCACCAAAAAGGTTCCACTTTTAACAACAGTCTGTAAAGGACATCCTCCATTATTCCTCCTTGTAATTATGTTTGTAACTACCTATTACTGACAAACAAACTGAAGAAAAGAAATGAAAGTAAAGTTATGAATTTATAATTTTATGAATTAGTTTTCACCTAAAAATGTAAAACTCATCCTAGTGAAACACTTTTGTTATATATTAGAGGAAGAGAAGGGTTTAGAAAAGCTTTCCGTTTTCATGGATCTCCAAATTGACATATTCACACACTCTTTCTCTCACGTAGCAATCAAAAAGAGCCTGAAGTTTCATAAATATACTATGACAAATGTAAAAAAGAAAAGAAAAGAAAAGCCCAATTTAAAGAATACATATATGAACAACATAAAGATTTTATATGAATCAAATAATATGCATGAAAAGCTTTGGGATTTGATGATGCAGAAAATCGTTAGTGAGCCACATGGTACTCACTTGCTTGAGATAGAAACTACGAAACAGAAACAAAAAAGACCTTACAGAGAGTACCGGTGTGGTACCGGCCAAATATCCTCCGAAGGTTAAGTCAGAGAACTTTCACCACTCTAGAGTGCTAGAGTTAGGGTAAATTATGCATACCTTAGTTTGTGAGGGTTTTGGGGTTCTTATAGTAGTGTAGAGCTAGTATTTGTTTCTTGGCAAAAAGGGTCTTTCCTTACAGGGAAGATCCTCATAAATGCATGTACTTGGCGGGATCCTTTCCTTATAGGGATTCTCTTGATTAGGATCAATCGTAGGGTGCAAGATATTTCCTTGTATAGACATCCGTGGGGGTCAAGTAAGGCTATGTGGGACTCGTCCTGCTCTTTATTCCCGTTGGCTTCTTTTACTCCTGTCAACATCTCTCTTCTCGTCGGCCTGGGAATCCTCGTCGTCTCATGTAGATATTGTCGAGTATTGAGGTGATGTCGTTGACTTATGGCACTGTCAATTCCAAACTATTTCACAAGCGTATAAAGCTGACGGGCTCAATGGATTTGTCAACTTCTTTTATTTCTTCCTAAAAACATTCTTGTCAGAATTGAATAACTAAAATAAATGACTGCACAAACTTACCTTTAAGGTTTTAACTTTGTTCAGAAACAACACAAACATGTTGTCTGTGTGATATGCAATCCTTGTACATGCGTAAACCTGGTTAGTACAATCTCAAATTACATGGCCAAAGGAATTTAAGGAAATAATATTCAATCATTCACACACATGTTGAGGGAGATGCAAGTACAATGTAGAAGGTATTAAAATGAAGTACTTTTACTGCACTGCTTTTTGCTTGATCAGTACAATATCTGCTAAAGAATCCGTTGCCAATAAACTTCAGACTAGTCACCATAAACTAGTTGCCAATCACACAAGTTCACATTTGCAATCACACTAAACAGAAGACCATCACAAAGGAACTTTAAAAGAACACAATCTAGGGAAAATTGGATTTTGCATTAC
Organism: Quercus suber; assembly: GCF_002906115.3. NCBI lineage: Eukaryota > Viridiplantae > Streptophyta > Magnoliopsida > Fagales > Fagaceae > Quercus > Quercus suber. Next base: position 141,084 of record NW_027070264.1, read on the forward strand.
TTAACACCATTTTTAATTACTACTAGAATAGAAAGAGTACCCAACAGTTACATACACACCCATGGTAAGCATAGTTTCTGCCAATATAAAAAAAAATTAAAAAAAAATTAAAAAAAGAAAAAGAAAAAAGAAAAAAAAAGCAACAGGTACATGGAGAAAATCTGATTACTACAACACCATTCCAAGCAACCCCTATAAAAAAAAATCCCCTTTCCTTCACCAAAGCTCGGGGTGCATTTGGTACTATTTCTCTAGCCACTCTAGCTGGAACTCTTTACAATGACTATGTGCTGCAAACATGTGCCTAGTTTCTTGGTTTCCCATGAAGAAGAAGGAGCTGAACATATGAATGGGATCACCCGATTGCACCCTAGGAAGACTCAACACCATGTCCATAACTACTTGAACCTTAGCAATTGCTATGGAAGCAAATGGTGTACGAGTACTTACACTTCTACTTTCAAAAATAACATCTGAGATGTTCTTCAAAGAGTCGGACTCTTGCATAATTGAACGTTTTTTTCTTGGAATTCCCTTGAAGAGGTGGACACCTCTTGCCAAACCTTTTCCTTTATTCATTTCCGATCCTATCCTCGACAATGATGGGCCTTCAACCTCTATTGGGTTAACATTTGCAGAGGGCTGACATTGGGAGTCAACAAATTCTTTGCTATCAATGGAGTCCCCAAACCCTTCAGTGCTTTCCTTTGGTATTTGACCACTTGGAGTCCATGCATTTTTCCCCGTTGCAACCATGCCTTCAAACGTGATTTCCATGGAAGCAATATTTGGCAAACCTTTATTGCGAATGGTTGATGCCTGGGGACATGCCTACATGTATACAACCAATAGTTACGGCATAATATAGTTGTAAACAGTTGAGGTTGTCACAATTATGTAAAGTCAACTAACTTTAAGCTTTCAGTCCCACCACTCATTAGTGGCCTCATTCCTCCGAGTGTCATGATCATAACCCAACTTAGTCTCACACTCAATAAGTTGCTTCCATATCTTCCAAGATTTTCTTAGATGATCCCATTTGTTTTTAAACTACAAGTTAGACACCACTTTGCCCATATCACTCAATTGCTTAATCCCTACATCAATCCTTTCCATTCTCAAAAATCCTCCATTCCTCTTGCCTTCTAGGACTTGAGTAGCACACAAATCACAAAAAGCTTTTAGTTCCATTGGATCTTTCCACTCAATTCTCACATCATTTCTAGCGTCCATCGATTTCCCCTTAACCAGTTTTGCTACAATGGAATTCTATACTCATTGAGGCATTTCGACAAACAGTTTGTATGTATATCATAATTGGTTACATGCCCACATGAAAAATGTAAATTAAACTCACATAGTCCAAATACAAACATAGGCAGGAAGAGAAACACACGAAATTACACGAAGGAGAGAGAAACCCACAGATTAATTTCATGAAAAACATAAAAACCACACACAAATTTGAACACAAGAATAGATAAATGCAAAACACAACTTACAGATAAATGCTTTCATCCAAAACATTAGAGAGTATGAGAAGTTAGATACAACTTACAGATATATGGTGAGCGTCTCTCGCCCACAGTGGTAGCAACAACATCCCAAGCAGAGAGAAGGTGGGCTCGAGTGAAGGAAGAACACCTTGGTACCAATTCTTTTGTTCCGCTTAAAGGTATTACCGTGTTTCCTCTGTTTTGATGATTTATTAGTTGGTGGGTAGGTGCAATTCATTGAAGAGGAAGAGGAAAGAGCATTGAAGACATCTCGTCGCACAGCAGTTGAGAGAAAGAAGAAAGATCCGTTGCTCACAACGCACCGTTCTATGAAAGAAATAGTCGTTGGCATGCAAGGAATCCAAACGCTGTATTAGCATCTCCTCTGCATTTGTTTTGTGGGTCATGAACAACGCACGTGGAATATCCCAGCTTTTTAAAACAAAACGCACCGTTCAGCCAAATTTTTGCAACGCGTTTATTTGTTTTGTGGGTCATGAACAGTGCACGTGGATCTCAGTTTTATTAAAACACACCATTCAGCCAAATTTTCCTGCGTTTCCCAGGAAGTTGGCTGTGTTTATCTAAAGCGTGCATTGTAGCCGTGGGTCCAACGAATTCAAACGCCAAATGCAAACATGGGGCTGGAAACGTGCAATCCAAATGCACACTTTGTGTTCTTTTTTACTTCCTATAATCATTATGTCGAGAAAAAAAAAGGGAATGAGTTATTAGTCGTTGATTAAACATTGTTTCGATCCATTTAGTTAGCTTTTGTTGCGATCTATTATTTTTTTGAGAGGAAATAAAAGAGGTCATTGAAATTGATTATGTAAATTATCGGCCAAAAGAAGCTCTCCAAAAAGCTGTCTAATGTATTGTGCAAAAAACTGTACCAAAGGTGTTTTTTGTTCTTATGCTTGAATCCATTGCTTGTTGTAGATGAAATTACAATTATCAGATTATTAAGATCATAAACTTTTTACACCTTTTAAAATAACAATGCTACGTACACTTTTTTTTCATAATGATTGAGGTGACAAATTATGATTAATGTAACATTATTTTTATATAAGATTATTACTAATGTCACTTTTATTGCAAATAAATCATAGCTTGTTACCTCACTATTTATAGAATTTGTGGCTGGATGAATTCCCTCCATGCTTAGCTTTTGTAATATAGATAGTGATACACCCATTTTAACAAAACAATAAAATAACTACTATTGTTTGCTTTTAAAAAATAAAAGTTTTTTTTTTTTTTTTTTGGAATGATAGAGTGAATGGCAAAGCAAAAAAAAAAAAAAATAAAGAATAAATTTTCTCTATTTATTTTGAAATAAAAATTTAATGATAGGAAATGATTTGTTTAGTCTGCCATTTTTCTGTTTTTTCCTTCATTTTGTTTAGTCTCAATTCAAATACTACGCTAACTATTTTTAATCTTACTGACAATTATATTTGATTTGCACACTTTTATCTATTTATATATTTTTATATAGGACTATCACTAATGTCACTTTTATAATATACCAAATTACCAATCACAACTTATTATCCTACTAATTATGAAATTTGTGGCCGGAAGAATCCCCCATGCTTAGCTTTTATATGATAGACAATGATACACCGATTTANCTAAGCGATCAATAATCCACTAGAAAATATAGTTGGGATACATAAACTGTAATAGACCTTTCAAGCCTAATCTACCCAGTGTACCTAAGCCCTCCAAGCTTCTTGCTCCAACGAGGTTACGCCGAACCTTTGTCTTTTCTAGCTTACCGGATTCCGCTATAGCCCATAATATCAACCAATAACCATTGGTCCCTTCCTAACTGCTTCCCAAAGCACCAAAAAACCTTCTCACAGATGTGGATATGGTGAGAAAAATATTTGGTCAAAAACCTTTCAAGGATGTAACAATGGAGAGAATGAGAGTAGAGGAATTTGAAGAGTCTCTATATAAAGATTGTGGATGAGTCAATCTTGTTTTCCTCTAGGGTTACTCTTTCAAAATTCTCTTTGGAAGCTCTCTACAATTCACGGGTATAAGGAGTATTCATACTGGCGTGTGTTTGGAATACGAAGAGTCATTTTTTCAAAACAGAGTAGGCTGGTGACTTTGCCTCGCGACTTGACTAAGTCGCGAATTCAAGCCGCGAGCTAACTGAATGGCCAGTCTTGACTTTTTGTCGTGTAATGCTACAGCTGGCATGATGGTTCAGCTTCTCTGCATGCTTCACTCGTGTGCATCTTCTGGCGGCTTGCAAGCCGCGAGCCACCTGCGAGATCCAGCTGCGAGTTCTTGCTTTACTATACACTCTTAAGCATTTCTTCACACTCTCTCACACACTACCCTTACATGACTCCCACCTAAATACAAGGTTACTAATTGCTAAATTACAAGCAAATTTGGTACGGAATAAAACCAACAAGATGGTTGATTAAATTCAACCTTACAGATGAGAATAAGATTTTGATAATTTTGGATGATGTTTGTTTGGTCATGACTTGACTTGAAAAGTATGGGTATTCCTTCTGCAATTGATCACAAAGACCCGCAAAATTTTATTTACAACACCGAATGAATGGTTTATATAGATGTTGTTTGTTCTTAGGCCTGAATCCATTACTTGTTGTCTATGAAAGTACATTTATCAGATTATTAAGATCATAAACTTTTTACACCTTTTAAAATAATAATGCTAAATGCACCTTTTTTTTTTTCATAATGGTTAAGGTGACAAATTATGATTAGCGTAACATAATTTTTATATAAGACTATTACTAATGTCACTTTTATTGCAAATAAATCATAGCTTGTTACCTCACTATTTATAGAATTTGTGGCTGGATGAATTCCCTCCATGCTTAGCTTTTGTAATATAGATAGTGATACACCCATTTTAACAAAACAATAAAATAACTACTATTGTTTGCTTTTAAAAAATAAAAGTTTTTTTTTTTTTTTGGAATTATAGAGTGAATGGAAAAGCAAAAAAAAAAAAAATAAAGAATAAATTTTCTTTATTTATTTTGAAATAAAAATTAAATGATAGGATATGATTTGTTTAGTCTGGCATTTTTCTGTTTTTTCCTTCATTTTGTTTAGTCTTAATTCAAATACCACACTAACTATTTTTAATCTCATTGACAATTAAATTTGATTTACAAACTTTTCTTAATTTTTAATTTTTATATAGGATTACCACTAATGTCACTTTTATAGTATACCAAATTACCAATCATAACTTATTATCCTACTAATTATGAAATTTGTGGCCAGAAGAATCCCCTCCATACTTAGCTTTTATAATAGATAATGATACACCCATTTTAAAAAATCAATAAAATAACTGCTATTGTTTTCTTTTAAAAAGAATAAAAGAAAAATAATTATTTTGGATGATAGAATATGGAAAAGCATAAGAATAAATAAAGTATAAATTTTCTTTATTTATTTGAAATAAAAATTGTAGGGACCCAATTTGGATTGACTCTGAGTGATGGGTTTTCAGCCCAATAAGCCCGAACAATAAATTTATAGAGAGCAGGTTGAGAGGTTTAGGTGCTGGCGGTCGACCACCATGCATGAACTTTTCTTAAAAAATGCTAAGGGTTTCTTTAGAAATGGGGGAATGCTCCTCGGCCTGTGGCCGAGGAGGCTTGATTATTCTCTTCCTTTCCCCTTTTTTTTTCTTTTCCCCCTCCCCTTCTTTTCTTTATAAGCTTTTCTTTTATAGTTTTCATCTTCCTATCTCCTCCTCCCATCTGTTAATCACCTATTAGCCTTTCTTTTGGTCGTCCGTCCCATCAGAGGCCTTATCGGTACTCAAGTGGTTCACTCTGATCAACGTTATCCTGCCAAGGGGTTACCTCCTCATTAATGCGACCAGGGGGGGTTAGTTGAGTGCATTAAATGTGAGAGCGATAGCTTATTTTGGGGTTTGTCTTTCCCCAAAATCACCTTTGTCAAGCCAAGGATAAGGTGGTCCTCGGCGTGGATTGGGAAAAGAGACTTTCCCCTACCCTAACCACAAATAGCCTATGATCCTCGGCTTGGGCCTTGGGCCTGTTTCATGATGGGCCGAGGCTATCAGGCCCATAGGCCCACAATAGCCCCTCAAAATCCTGTTGCACGTTCCCCCGGACGGGGAGGAGGGTTTTGATACCTGCGGGTCCATGGACGAATTGCCCCACTTCGGTTTGCACTGACGCTGGCGGCTTTCTGACTGCCCGATGCGCGTTTTTAGCGTTTCAAGACTTAATGGGCGCCCACATTAAATTTTGGCGGCACCACGTTTCCCACTTTCAACGGCATGATCTTTTACTTTTATGAGCAAGCGGTTACATTTGGGGAACCTAAGGGGAGTATAAATACCTGTTTGAACCTAAGGGTTTCGTCATTTTCGCGCTTACAATTATTGATGCATATAATTTGGATCTGGTTCGACTTGCACACTATCTAAAGAGTACCGTCATATTTCTGTAAGTCTTCTTTTCTAGTGACCCCAAATTTCCTTGATTTTACTCTTCCTTTTCTCTTTTAGAACTTTTAGCTGTCTTTGGGGAATGGGTAAGTTTAAGAAATTGGTCGAGTCCGATGAGATGATGAACAAATTCATTGTTGACTATGGAATACCCAATAATGTGAATTTGAAGTACCGTGAAGAGGGAGAGTGGTACCTTAAGAGGAGGGAGGGTGAAGTTGTGATCCCGATAGTTGCTTTCGTAGAAGGAGGGATGAGAATCCCTATGAGGCCGGTGACCCTTAATTACCTTAGGCATTTTCGCCTGGCTCCTACTCAGTGTGCCGTGAATGTATTTAGGATACTAGGTGTGTAGATATCCTGAATGAGAAAATGGGGCTGAGACTGACTCACCACGATGTGAATTGGTGTTACAACTTCACCACCTAAGGAGTAAACATATTATATGAAGACAAGGGACGATAGGGTTCATCTTATCCAGTGTCTCCCTGATTCCAATAAAGGGTTGAACCAAGATTTCCTCATAGTGTCGGGAGAAGTGGCACAATGGCTTTCATTGCCCAACGGTAGAGGGGGAGCCAGGTAGGGCATCCGAAATACCAGATAATCTAGGTCTCAGTATTTTCAAGTTTTATAACCTGTATACTCGATTTGGTTGATTAACCATAGGAATCTCGCTTTTCTTTTTGTAGATCCACGCCTTTGCACGTCATTTCCACCTGGTTAACAAAGCGGATTTGGAAACCGTTCTCAGGTCAGAACTTTCTTGAACGAATCTGATAACCAAGTCAGAGCTGCTCATAAAATCCTCGGATGCGACTAGTTTTACCATAGGTTTGGGTCCGAGGACCATGCAATACCTTGGCTCTGTCTACCACTTCAATTTTTCTGTATGAAATATAATGGTGTGTGTAGTTTTACCATAGGTTTGGGTCCGAGGACCATACAATACCTTGGCTCTGTCTACCACTTCAATTTTTCTGTATGAAATATAATGGTGTGTGTAGTTTTACCATAGGTTTGGGTCCGAGGACCATGCAATACCTTGGCTCTGTCTACCACTTCAATTTTTCTGTAAGTATAGGTTTGTCCTCAGATTGCTTTATTGGAGATGACTTCTCTTTGCGTCAGATTATGATCTTTATACGTGGCATTGATCTCGCCTCCAACTCGAGGCCCCATCTTTTCATTTATGAAACGCCCTTTGCCTGTTCGTGTTCCGTGCTTGACGCTCCGGTGCGCGAAACACGCCTTCATTAACGTCCTCGTAAATTGACACGGGTCCAACCGTCCCTAGCCCCCTTGGAAATTGGCGACTTCATTACTGACCCTGCTGATAATACCCTTTTCGAACTCTGCATGAATTAATTCTCACCAACCCCCACCCCCTATATAAATTGAGGAGATGGTTTCTTCACAAACCATGGACCTCTCAGCACAAACAGAACAAAACATATCCTTCCAACTTCCCTTGCCCTTCCAATAACCCCGCCGGAATCGTTACGGGGATTGACATAAACCGGTATGGCCGCAGCCCCCACTGGGCTTTCGGCGCGGCAAAATCTAGGCGTAACCCTGATGGCGCCCTTCGAGGTGTCCCGAGGGGTGTTGTTAGAGAACCTAACGTCCTTCCCCGGAGCACACCCCCGACGAGGAAGACGTGCGAATCCATCTCATGGGCGGTGCTCGAGTGTTGCCGTCTCCAACGGCCAACACTCGTGAGGGCCGGAGAGAATCGAGGGAACATCACGGGGGAGGGTGTCCCGGAGCCCCTGCATCTGTTCCTCTCTTTGTTCCAGCTCCGCCTAGCCGAGGAGGGAGTTGTTGGGGGCCTGGGAGCATGATTGTCCTTCACCTCCTCCACCGTGTGTCAAGCTCTCCCATTCTCTTGGTGCCAAATAAAAGCACGAGTTGACACTTCCCTCCGGCTAGCTCTGCCTTAGGGCGGCTCCACCTGGGCCTCTGATTGTAGAAATAGCTGGTGGTATTAGCTTGTAAATTTGCTTGTAAAACAGGCCTTCCTGAGCCTTTGATTGTAATCTGTAACCTTTCTTTTCATGAAATAATAATAATATTATCGAGATCTTTCGCTCTTCCCTTTTTCTCTTTTTTTTTTTTTTTTTTTGATCCTTCTACATATATATTTCCTTTTTTTTACCTACTGTAGAACGAACACTTAGAACTCAGAACACTTTGCCTGGTGCGCCGGCCAGCACCCTAATCCTTTCCCACAGACGGCGCCAATTGTAGGGACCCAATTTGGATTGACCCTGAGTGATGGGTTTTCAGCCCAATAAGCCCGAACAATAAATTTATAGAGAGCGGGCTGAGAGGTTTAGGTGCTGGCGGTCGACCACCATGCATGAACTTTTCTTAAAAAATGCTAAGGGTTTCTTTAGAAATGGGGGAATGCTCCTCGGCCTGTGGCCGAGGAGGCTTGATTATTCTCTTCCTTTCCCTTTTTTTTTTTCTTTTCCCCCTCCCCTTTTTTCCTTTATAAGCTTTTCTTTTATAGTTTTCATCTTCCTATCTCCTCCTCCCATCTGTTAATCACCTATTGGCCTTTCTTCTGGTCGTCCGTCCCATTAGAGGCCTTATCGGTACTCAAGTGGTTCACTCTGATCAACGTTATCCTGCCAAGGGGTTACCTCCTCATTAATGCGGCCAGGGGGGGTTAGTTGAGTGCATTAAATGTGAGAGCGATAGCTTATTTTGGGGTTTGTCTTTCCCCAAAATCACCTTTGTCAGGCCGAGGATAAGGTGGTCCTCGGCGTGGATTGGGAAAAGAGACTTTCCCCTACCCTAACCACAAATAGCCTATGATCCTCGGCCTGGGCCTTGGGCCTGTTTCATGATGGGCCGAGGCTATCAGGCCCATAGGCCCCACAAAAATAAAATGATTGGAAATGTAGTTATATGAGTTACTATTATGTTATTATATAAGAATAAAGAATTAACTTTATATAAGGTTTTTTTTTTTCCCCTTCATTTTGGTTAGTCTCAAATACAACACTCTCTCCCCTCTCCCCTTACCCTGTGTGTGTTAAAATACTTAGAATTTTTAAAAGAAAAAACAATGAGTTAATCTCACATCGAAAAATGAGTGTGAGTTAAAGAGGTTTAAAGTTTATGCTGTGTATCTAAGAGATAGACAATTTTGAATATAAACCACTGTTAATTTCTTTAAAAGTATTCTATCTTTACTAGTTATCTTTTGCATTTTTTTTTCTTTTTTATTTTTATATATAGGCATATTTAACATCAATTGTCAAAGGTCGTAACTAATTATATGATCTATACATAATTCATCTAATTGATCAGGACCCTTTTAGAGATGTTTGATATCGGTAACTGAAGAGGAAAAATTATACACTTGACGGTTTATATGACGGATCCATTTAGATCGCCCTTGCCGGACGGATCCCATGCGGACGGGCTCCATACCGACGAGTCAAACACCCACGCAGTGTCCAAATCAATTAGCTTCAAGAAGCCCTAGCTTAGGAACTCTTGCGGCCCACGCTTGGACATCTCAAAATCCTAGTATAATTGGACTTCTAAGGTAAAGAGGATTCTAGAAGATACGCACATTAATGGAGATCTCCTCCATCTCCTCCATAAGGAAAAGTCTTGTTCATCACGTTTGGAATTGTTAAAGGAGACTCCTATAAGGAAAAGACTTTCGTCTCAAGGAAGAAAGGTCAACCTATGACTACTATAAAAGTCTCAATACCCTCACAAATTGAGGTACGCATAATCGACCCTTTTTAGTACTCTGGAGTTGTAAAATATTCTAACTTGACCTTCGGAGGGTATTTGGCCGGCACCATACCGGTGCTCTCTGTAGGTTTTCTCTTTTTGCTGTGCAGGTGACTTTTTGAGCGTGTGAGCACCGTGTGATTCATTGGTGATTTTTTCGGCATCATCAGTAACAAAACTTGATTGTAAATCGATTTGCTTTAGAAAGAAGAATTCATAAGATAGCCCCAAATAGTTCTACGTAGAGCAAAGGACAACTCTATTCTCGAAAAGCTTATGAATCCCCTCGCATCCAAACAGGTACACATCCAAGTCTACTGCAGAAGTTTCAAACCCAAAGCCCAGTGTCCCTCCCTCCATTCTTTCTGTCCTTAAAAAAGGGTATATTTGGTTGGGGTGAAAACAGGGAGGATGGAAAATAGGGAGAGGAACCAAGCTCAGCCTCAGAAAATCAAGGTGCACATTCAAATCATACCCCTTCTGGAATTTTATATTTGGTTTTTCCCTGTTTGGTTGTTCAGAAAATATATATAGCGAAAGAAAAGAAACTGGGTCAAGCTGGGTCAAGTCAGTTTATTTTTTTTATTTAATTAACTCCTTCTCTTTCTAAAATTGTATAAAAAATGAAAGAATTATCTACTATCAAGCCAAGATATGCTTATTGGGAGTGGAAGGTTAAGTAATTTCATGTTAGTTGTTTTTAAATGTCTCTGTTTCTAAATAGAAAGTAAGGCTTCATTTATCTATATATGATTGTATAGGAAATAAAATGATTTTTGTTATTGGGGTGTCATGAAATGGTAATAATTTGGTTTATTTATCAATTGTAGTTATGGTAGATGATGACGGTGGTGGGGTTAAAGGTGGAGAAATTCCAAGGTTTGAAATTAAAGTGACCCATGAAGCTAAACTTAATGAAATATTGCGCAAGATTAATTCTATTGAAATTTAGTTATGCTCTAATAGTGTGAAGGACTTCATTAAGTTGCTAAAAAGGTAATTCTGGAAGTGAATTGCTTCATTTATATCCACGCACTTCTAATCCCAAGGATGTGAAGAGAAAAGCTATTATTAAGGATCTCAACAAGTTTGCAAGATTGCTTACTGAAGAATACATGGTAGATGTTCAGAAGGAACTAGATAGTAAAGAAGTGAAGTAAGCCGCACTTTTGCTAATGGCTTTGATTTTTTAGAGTCATTCAAGATTGGCCTCTTAGGTCACAATTAAATTTGATTTCAAATCTAAGGCATTCTCTAAGCTTACAGAATATACATTGAACCAAAAGGAGAAGAGGGTGAGCATTTGTTGAGGTAGGCATTTGCTGGCTTTGCACTGTTATTTTTGAGGTGGGTGCTGCAGCTAAAGGAAATGTGTTTTAGTGTCATTCATGGACTTGGGAATGATGATGATGATGATGAAACATTTATGTATGTTTTGTCCATATTACAGGATAGGGTTCTTGTGGAAGAGTCCTTGGTGCCCCTAGGTCTTTGAACTTTTGGTTTCCTTGATTCTCAGTCTCATGATCCCATTTTGTTTAATAGCAAGGATGTGCAGAGTATCATGGCATACTTGTGTCCTCGTCCTTTCAGCTGATCTGTAATTAATAAGGTGTTGCTTCACTTTGATTTTCTTGTAAAGCATGGTAATCTTAGGCTTCTTTTGGAGGTATTGAAGTTGCTGGACTCCTTCATTGGTGCTTTGAACCATAGTTCTTATTCTAGCAATCAATGATGCAGGGTTGGGCAGCTCTCAAGCATGAAATTCATAATGAAGTCTGAACTTTGATCCCAGATCCCCCAAGTTTTACTGATCCCTGTTTCTTATTTGACTCACCACCCCAAAACTCGTGAGTCATGTTTGAAAAGAACAGCGGATTGGGAAATATTTCCTGAACATAGTACAAATAATATAAAATTTTTGAAATTGAATAATAAGAACAATGACATGGATATCATTTTGAGTGGGATAATTTTTTATACAAACTTCGTTCCGCTTGAAGACAGAAAAAGAGATTTTGGTTCACTTGCTGCAGATGAGATTGACAAATGACAATGGCAAGGATCTTATGAGTGTTATTGCAGAAATTTGGGGTTTAATTCTTTGACCAATTCTTTGAGCCTTTTACCACATCAAAGGATGTAGAGATGTTTTCAATCTAAGCTACTTGATGCTCTTAAAATTGATATTGTAAGTTCAATTTCTCTATATCTGCTCTGTGGTCAAACAAAAAAGAAAACTTTCTGGTTGGTGTTTTTGATTTAGTGTAGTCATCACCTTTGGATGGTTGGCGTCATATTATCTTTACATAGTTTAGGCTTTGGAATGTTTTGCTAGCTTATTTTTGTTAGGAATTTTTATTTTTATTTTGTTTTCAATTCACTATCATCTCGGCCTTTATGTCTATAGCAGAAATTAAGCCTCACCCTGCGGCACCAAATGTATATCCTTTATTAGTTATGTATATCATTCATGAGCAGCCTGGCCAAAAATAAATGGGTATTAGGGGGAATTCATCAAGGGCTGAAATTACTTTGTTTGAATTCTTCAGTTAATTAGAAAACTATATTCTCTAATTATCTCTGACAATGGTTTTATTTTTTTTTATTTTTTTTTCAGTGGGCATTGCCTACCGTGTTGGTGGGATCATTTGAGTTTTTCATAGATCTCCTCAGAAATCTGTTAGCCGTACCAAACAATCTACAATGTTGTCTCTGTCTTTGGTAATAGAATACATTGGATTCCCTCCAAGCGGTGGTGTCCCCATTAGAACCCCTCCATTGGTGTACAAGCATCTACAACCATTTATTAACTTGTTTGTTTTTTTCACCAATTAATGATGTTAAGGATCTATCATATAGTCTGGCACGAGCAGCTATGTTTAGTACTGGTGCATTCGACAAAAACCTAGATGAAGTTTGGGCATGGTTACTATTATTACCAGGGTAAGGAAAATAATCTCGAGGTCCTACGGTTGGAACTGTGTTAGAGCTTGTCTCCAGTAGTTATTCATTTTTATGAGATGTTTTTCCTACTATTGGAAATAATTTATTCAAATATTGGGAATATTCATTCCATTTGGAAGGTGCTAAAGGTAATTGATGATTGTATGCTTCCTATATGTTTTATTACATTTCATAGTTTTTCCTGTATAGCTTATTTTGTGAAACTAAGTAAAAATGTTATGTCATGCTCACCCCATCTCTTGCATCATCTTCTTACCCTGTTCTTGATAAGATAATTTCTACTTAGTATAAGTTTGAACTTTATATTACAATTATTTGTTCATTTCAAGAATTTGCAACTTTTATATGCGATGACAATAGTTGTGTAAAGTTTTTACTACGTAGTAAAGGTTTGGCCTTGTAATTTGTAAGAGCCTATAACTTTTAAATGTTGTGATAATAATTTTCTACAGAAACCTTTGGTGGTAAGTGGTTCTAAGAGCAAATATGTTCTTCCTTGGTTAAATTTAATACTAATGTGACAAGATTTCTCAATAATTAAGTTGGAAATGTTCTGCAGCTTTTGCTTATGAGAAAAATGGTTGTGTGAACTTATTATTCTCTATGCTTTTGCTGGCTTATTCTTTAGTCATCAAATTGTTCGGTTGTTCTATCCTTTCTCTTTGCTTGGGAAAAAATAAGAAATGTATATTTTGGTCATCAATTCAAGTGCTTTTGATCCTTTTACAAGTGGTGGCTATTCTGCCCTTACTGATATTTTCCTCTCTCTTTTCCTGGTAGATGTATCATCTACTTTCAGCCCTCTTGTCATAAGTGTTACAGAAGCGTCTAAGACACTAAGGTTGCTAACTTTTGAATCTGGAAGCTTTACATTGCCTGAGAAGTCATCATATCACTATACGTATGCCATACAGAAAATTATATCATGCAAACTCAGGTAAACATCTCTTTTTTTCAACTTCGTTTCTGCTTGCATTTTCCATACAATCTAATTCATTGACTAAATCTGATAGGTGGATGCAGGATGCTATCTACTTTGGTTGAATCGGTCTTGTCTGAGAGACTTGGTGATTGTTGTGTAGTAAATGATTCTGGGAATTTCTTCTGTGAGTGGAGGTCATTAAAAAAACTATTACTTTTTTCACGGAGCATTTCACATCAACAAACTTGCATTTTTTTCTACTGATAGAAAAGCTAGGCCTATTGATAGTTCTTCTGCATGATGATGTTAAACGACTTTTAAGGACTGGGGATGGTGGCAATATTGCTGGCACAACCAAGGCATTATCTTCCTAAATTATTTGCACGTTGCATGATGAGATACTGAAAGTTTTCCATCAGTTATGACTATTTCCCACAACCTTCTTGGATTTTCTATCTCAATCTTATCTCAGTATTCTTTCTTGAACAAAGCATTCTTACCAGCGTTTCTAAGTTATGGCCTAACACGATCATCCCTGGTTGGCAAACAACTCTTCTGTTGTTCATTTGACATTTGTTGAGCTATAAGCAAAAACATAAAAGAGTGGGAAGATATGTAGGTACAAGTCTATGTATGTCTCAAGATCAACAAAACCATTGGCTAATCATTCATGATAAATTTGAAGATCTATTTACAACAAACACATAGATGTCAAGATTTTTCCCACAATAATATGAGTGCATAAAGAAAAAAAACATAAAAGAGTGGAAAAATATATAGACACAAGTCTATGTATGTTTCAAGATCAACAAAACCATTGGCTAATCATTCATGACAAATTTGAAAATCTATTTACAACAAACACATAGATGTCAACATTTTTCCCACAATGATATGAGTACATAAAGAACAAGTTGCGCTCGTAAATGCACAAAGCCATTTGTACGGATGTATAAGGCAAAACAAGCGGGTGACAAAACGCAACAATGCCGATCAAACTTTTTGGATTTTCTACTTTTTATGTGTTTTTGGATTTTTGACACAAAAACAAGTAAAGATTGAACAAAAAGAACAAACATTCAAAGCAATTTAAAAACAAACAAAATAGTGAAAACATGCTAGAATGAAAAACATATGCAAACAACCAAACAATGTCACAACAAATCGGAAGAATTAATGCATGGACATATTCTAATGCTTATGCATGTGTACCCTTCTTCATCCACATGGCACGTGCGTTTGGCGTGATATACTTAAAGGATTAGGTACTTATGTTGTGATTCTCAAACCTTAGGATGAAATTTGCCAAACAAGAAGTGATAGTGTCTATCATCTTCATCACATCACCAATATTGGAGTCAAGTTCTCGCCCTTTTGATTGTTTGAGATTCCCTTTGCCATTTCTTTGTTCTCTTGGCCTTTGAAAACTTGCATTCTTCAATGCTTGAAGCTTGTGGCAATTAGGTCTAGTGTGTCCTTGGATTCCACAATGGTGGCAAAAATGTTGAGTTTATGGACCTCTTTATGACTTCAGAAGAGATTTCCCTTTAGCCTTGGGTTTGGAGGCTTTGTCAAAACCTATTGAACAATCACATTTGGCTTCTTCTCAAGCTTCACTTTCTCAACAATAGGAGTTGCTACCATTGGTTCCTTTGCTTTAACAAACTTCGTCTCCTTAGACACATTGGCGCTTCAGTTACTTTCTCTGGTATATCCTAAGCCACTTTTGTCAGAAAAGGGCTTTTGATGTGCAAGGACTTCGTCAAGTTTTTTGGAGGCAACACGCTCCACTTTGGCATTAGCTTGAATCACTTCAAGCTCAAGAAACTTGATCTTGGAATAGGCTTTGGTTAGTTCTTCATTCAGCACCTCAACTTCGCATTTCGTCTCCTTATACCACACTAGAAGACTTTTGTAATCTTGTTCAGCTCTTTTCATTTTTCTTATGGATGCTTTAGCCTCTCTAGAGTACTCTCCGGACTTCTCAAGAAGAGAATTATAAGTTTATTGCAATCCCTTTGTTTCTTCATCTTCATCATCGGATTCCTCTCCAATCCCCATAGACTCCACTTTGGTGTGCTCATTGAGCTCTTCCACTAGAGCACGTAAATCTTCCGAAGAATCCACGGGTGCAATGGTCATAAATGCAAAGTAGTTTCCTTCTTCATCACAACTTTTCTCCGAATCCGAATTAGAGCTATCTGAATCACTAAGGGTAGTGGCAAAGACTTTACCCTTTGCCTTCAAATAAGTGGGGCATTCCTTCTTCACATGCCCATGCCCTTTGCACTCATAGCACGTGACCGCTTGAGATGGAGAAGAATCTTTGGAATCCTTTTTCTTGAAGTCTTTCTTATCCTTCTTAAAATTTGAGAATTTCTCCTTCTCAAAAGACTTCCCATCCCTCTTGAATTTTAAGAACTTACAAAAGTTCTTAGCAAGGTACGCCACTTCCTTTTCAATCTCATCCTCATCCGAGAAATCTTGAGCTTCCATTCTCTCATTAATTGCCTTGAGAGCAAGAGATTTGCTTTTCTTTTGTGATGGTAGAGATAGCTCATAAGTTTGAAGAGAACTTATAAGTTCTTGAATTTTAATCTCATCATGGTCTTTGCTCTCTTCGATGGCGGTAACCTTTGCACAGAAGCTCTCTGGTAGGGATCTCAAAATCTTTCTCACCACTTTAGCATCTTCAATCTTCTCCCCAAGATTGAGCTTGGCGATCATTATCTCATTGAGTTTCCCATAGAATGTATCAAACGACTCATCGTTGCCCATCTTGAGCTCTTCAAATTGCGTAGTGAGCATTCGAAGCTTAGTGTCCTTAACCTTCTTGGTACTTTCGTAGGTAGTCTCAAGAATGGTCCATGCCACCTTGGCAATCTTCACATGCGATATTCTGTGAAATTCATTAGTAGACACAACATAAAAAATAGCGTTAATCGTTTTGCTATTGGCATTTGCCAAAGCAAGTGCAGCCTTATCCCATTTAGATTTGGCAGTAGTGGGTCTATCATACCCATTCTCAATGGAGTCCCATACCGCCTCATCAATAGCACAAAGAAAAGTCGGCATATGAACTTTCCAAAAAGCATAATTGCTCCCATCAAAGAATGGAGGAGCATTAAGCGATTGAGATTGATCCATCTCAATTGGGGTCAAAGATCACACTTAGGTAATGAAACCATAACAAGTGCAGCCGCTCTGATACCAATTGAAAGTTCAATTAGTGTGTAAAACACTAATAAATGTTTAGACCCCCAATTTCAAATTTAACCAATACAAGCTTATACCCAAACAATAAATGTGCGGAATAATAGGTACAAGCAAAAACCTAAACAATAAACAACTCTACACCATAATTAATCACAACACAACAACAATTAAAGGTAGAGAGTAAGGGTTAGAGAGATGTAAACACAAGGATAACACCGCACGTGTTATCGAAGAGGAAACCAAAGAATTCAGCGAAAAACCTCTCCGCTGTCCTCTAAGCGGTGAAACGATCCACTAAAGAATAAAGTTGGAATACACGAATAGCAATAGACCCTAAAAGCCTAATCTACCTAATGCACCTAAGCCCTTCAAGCTTCTTACTCCAACAAGATTAAGTCTAACCGTGTCTTCTTTAGCTTTCCGTACCCCGTAACATTGCTTCAACCAAGAATTGGTCATCTCTGAACTGTTTCCCAAATACCAAAATACCTCTTCACTAATATAGGTATGGTGAGATAAGGATTTGACTAATGAATCTCTCAAGGGTATGTCAATAGAGAGAGTGAGAGTAGAGGAATTTGGAGAATCAAAAGTCTAAGATTGTGGATGAGTCAATCTTGGTTTTCTTTAGGGTTTCTCTCTCAAAATTCTCTCTGGAAGCTCTTTATATTTCGTGGGTATAAAAGGGTATTTATAGTAGTGTACACGAGGAATGTGAAAAGTCATTTTTCTGCAAAACAGGGCATTCTGGCAACTCACTCTTGCGATTAGAACGAGTCCTGAGTTTGAGTTGCGAGTTAATTGCAGGCCAGACTGTACTTTTTATCCTATAGTGCTCTAGCTATCATGACCCTTCAGATTCTTGCATGCTTCACACGTGTGGTATTTTGGCGAGTTGTCAGTCGTGAGTCAGTCGTGAGAAACCTCCAAATGCACACACTCTTGAATTTCTTCACACTCTCTCATACACAACACTTACATTATTCCCACCTACATACAGGGTATCTAATTGTTAAATTACAAGCAAATTTGACACGGAATAAAGCCGACATATGATTGAATAAATTGAACCTTACAATTGTGCCAGAAGAGATGATGCCAGTGCAGTTTCTGGTTGTTCTTTGGATTCTTAAGAAACTATTTACAGTGGAGATCTTGATGCAAGTGAATGCTGGTGCTGTATTTGGTTTATTTTTGAAGTAGCCACCTTTCCATGTGCCATTTCCTGCAAATATGAACATTGGTGGTCCTTAATTGTTGGAGCGCTAGACACAAGACATACTTTTGGCTGAACTATCTGACTCAGTAACTAATTGCTACCTTACTCCTATTTTGGATCCATTGAATTCAATCATCTTATAGAATTAAACCATTATTTGAATTCCAATGACTCGCAGAGATTGGCTTTAATCTCGCAAAGAAATTGTTAGTTCAACTATTGGATTTGAAAAATGATTGTGCTTGTTCGAGAAATTTTGGGGTTCCTCTCTCAAGACTGGATATTCAAGAAATGGTTCAATCTATCTTCTGTCACCCTGTACTGGTAGCATTATTATGATATTATCCTATCCTTCAGATTGTAAAGGAGTTAGCAAATGGCGATGTGCTGGGTACTTTGGATAAGTTGATTAGTTTATCCAGGCAGAGAGTTCATAAATTGGATCATCACCTTTGAAGATATTAACAACTTCTGAGCAGTTGTTGATGTTATGCAATGTCCAACATTCTATATCTAAAGAAAATAAAATTGCTAATATGCAACTTGTGAGGGCTTTAAATGCCCTGGTACAGAGGCTATCTCTGGAAGCCAAGTAAAAGTTTGATCTGTGCATTTGTACTAAGTCAGGGAAAAGCCCTCACAAGTTTGCACTTGTGAGGGCTTTACATGCTCTCCTATGGTTTATGTACCCTTTTGAACTTCTTGAATTAGTGCAATGGATGTATAATAGGGTTAACATTGATGATTTGACAGTTTACAAAACATCAAAGATATCTACTCTCTTTGTTGGGTTTTGTATTGCTGCTAGTGCTTTCAAAACTGTGTCTGGTTATTTGGACCAGTTGGTTACAAAGACAGTACCATACAATTTGTTATGGGAAATAGAAGAAGTGAATATCAACATCAACATAATTGAGGAGATCTATTTTAAAGTAGTTATGTTTGCCTTGCATTTTGAATCAGATTTTGCAAATATATGCTCTCTGGAAGCTGTTAATGTTGGTTACAGACCAAAATACAGGCAACGGCATAGTATTCATCCAATAAGTTTACTAATGTCTAGGGTTATAATGTTCACTCCTTTGGAAGTGCTTTCTCATTGCATTTACAAGACAAGCAAGACAACATTTAAATTATTTTTTTCTTCTTACTAAGACAACCTACATTTTAAACCTTTGGGCACTTATTTTTGGGCATTTTGAACAAAGATTTTCCTCACAAGGGCTACTTTATGGAAGAAAACCGTGGCCTAGCTCTTTCTGATGTTTCTGCCAGCTGCTTTGTCTTATCTAAACTCAATTCTGGAAAGCAGCACCATTGTCATTTTGGAAATGCACCTTCTTTATATTTAAGGATTCTTTTGAATGGTTTCCTTCACTGGAGGAGCTTTGTCTTTAGGGTTATATTTGAGGAAGAATCTTTCATCATCTATCAAGAATTTTTCAATCTTGTCGATGGTATTCTCCTAGGAAAATCTGTTCATATGTTGCAGTATCACTTTGCCTTCAGTGGAGTTCCAATGAAATTGAAGAAGTGATTCAAGCTATTTGATAGTTAATCCCACAATCTACTTCACAGAAGGATCTGTTAGATTGTGATGTTGTTCAGATAGATTTTCATTCACTTAACCAATCATTAAACCCTGTAAATAGAGTTGTAGCAAAGATGTCTTTCAGTAAGTTTTATTATTTCTGAAAAACAGTCGGATCCATTCTCTGCCAAAGGAAGCAGATGGTGACGTGAAGGGAATTCCTTTGGAAATGGGATCAAATTTAGAGTTGTCAAGAATGCGATTTATAAACAATATGCCAGTGGTTGGCAATTGGTGGTTAAGAATTTCCCTTTAGTCACCAATTGTTCTGCAAAGGGAAAGAGCATAGACAGTACTACCCAGTACAAATACTTGGAAGTCTTCATATTGAACAGTTTTTTTAAAATAACCACAGAGATGCATGATGGTCTAGTCTAATTGCAATTTGTCCTCTTCCTGGAGCAATTGATCAGATCAGCTCTTTTACATAGGTTTGAGGATTCCACGACTTCGCAGCACTCCGTGGTATCTTAATGTTGCTGTCTAATGGAATGTTTTCACGTGCCCCATATCTTCAGCTGCTGCTTTCCCACCCTCAATATGTCCATACTATTCATTAAGTCTCCAAGGCATCAGGTTGTTCTGCTATTGGTGCATTTTAAGGCCCATGTCCAGCATTCTGAGATCACTTGTTATCCCTTCCACTAAACAAGATGAATTTGGTGGCAAGCACAATTTGGAAATAACTGAACTGCACACAAAGCAGTTGGAAGGTATTAAATTATTCAGCATACTCTCTTTCCAGCCAAGGCTCTTCAATGTGGTTTTGATTCTGGACAAGATTTGATCATAAATTTAAGAGAATTGCATTTACTTCTTTTGTCTTTTTTGGTTAGTGTTAATTTTTGTTCAGCCATCCTAGGGGTCCGTTTGTTCCCATACATGATGCATACTTGAGCTTGTGCATAGCCAAAGGCCTTGTAGCTCAACTGATTGGCAGCTCTTGGTGTTTTCAATGGGGGACATCCAGGTTTCAAATCCTCCCACCGCCAACTATTAAATTATCAACCAAAAAAAAATAAAAAATTTGAGCTTGTGTATAGATGTAGCCTTCTTCACTTGAGGTTCTCTAGTGTATCCTTGCAAACACCTTGCTGACAGACTTGAGTTATATATTTTTGCATTTAAGTTTTTTGGGTGATTCATATTTATCAAAAGAAAAAATTTGTTATAGTGATTCTTGTTCGTTTCTCCTTGTAGTTCAGTTTTTATTTTTTGGTGCCAAATCAGTTTTGGCCTTATGGTTTGACTATATACATTTATTATTATTATTATTATTATTATTATTATTTGTGTATTTTCCTAAGAAGCACGGGTGCGTTTCGGGACTCAGGTGCGGGTGCGGGACTCGGCAATTTTTGAAAAATGTGGGTGCGGGTGCGGCGGGACTCGGCGATTAAAAAATTATTAAAAATATTTTTATATAGTTAATTTAATATTTTTATATAAAAAAATCAAATAAATGGTATAATTTATTATTAAGAAATAATTATTTATGATTTGTTTTTAATAAAATCAATATTTTTGGTAATTGGAACAAAAAACCACATTTCTAAAATGTCCATTTACTCATTTTTCAATTCTCAAGCCTACCCACATTAAATATTTGACTTTTCCACCCCCTTAATTAATATTCTTTTGTTATACGTTTATTCATCTTTCATCTTTTTTTTTTTTTATTTGGTGTCTTCTCATCTTCTTCTTCCTTCTCTTTTTTTTTTTTTTTTTTTTTTTTTTTTTTTTCCCCCCTCACACAAGGCCACATGAAGCAGAAGAATGGCAGCCACTGCCTATTCGTCCAGTTTCGGCGGCTGTTTCGGCCGAAATCGGCTGTATCGGCATGTTTCGGTGGCCGTTTCGGTAGGAATCGGCCGTCTCGGCATGTTTCGGCGGCCGTATCGGATTCCGTTTCCGCCGGAATTAGCCCGTTTTGGCCCGAATCGGCGCGAATCTTGCCGAGTCGGCGCGAATCGGCTTGAATCTGGCCGAGTCGGTGCGAATCGGCGCGAATCCAAAAAAAAAAAAAAAAAAGGGAGAGTCGGCGAGTCGGACACCGGACGCCGCTTCGGGCCGCGTCGGACTCCGGTGCGGCGACCTTGGAGCCGCGTCGGTGCTTTCTAGGTATTTTCACAAAATCAAGAAAAGCTTTCTCGTTTTCTTATGTGGGAAATTTCACTGCTTTGAAATCAGACTCTGCATGAATACTTCAGCTTCAACAATCTCATTCCCATTTAGCCATTTTTTCGGAGGAAGAGATCCATGAGGATTCTTTGATATCTAGACTTTTATGATGGCTAACTGCTGTTATTATTCTCGGGAAGGTTCCTTGGAAATCTAATGGTTTTGACCCCTAGATTTCAAATTGATTTAAATATTTGTCTCTTGTTCAAGAAATAAAAAGAAAAAACACATTATCTATCAAAAAATAAAATAAAATAAAACACACACATCAAATAAATTATTTGTTTGTTGTCTTGTGTTGCTGAAAGCATAAAGTGTAAAGGAACTAGGAAAGTACAATAATCATTAATCAC
Organism: Quercus suber; assembly: GCF_002906115.3. Taxonomy (NCBI): domain Eukaryota; kingdom Viridiplantae; phylum Streptophyta; class Magnoliopsida; order Fagales; family Fagaceae; genus Quercus; species Quercus suber. Next base: position 163,283 of record NW_027070264.1, read on the forward strand.
ACACACTTGTAGCGTATTTAGAGTTCAACGATATAGCAATGTCAAAAGAAAATAAATAGAAAGCAAAAGAGTTGTGTAATACAGAGATGAGAATCTTGAGGACGGAGACCTCTAGAGAAGTAGAACCTCCATCCATCCATGAGCCACGTGTACAGAAAGATCATAAATAATCCAAATTATCATCTTCGGGGTAAAAATAGAATCCTGTTGCCACACCTAAATCAATTGAACACAACAATAGTTTATTTTGTCAAAGCAAGAAGTAAGGAAAAAATAAATTAAATATAATAAAAGGATCGTGTAGTTAAAAGTTAAAACCTGCCCATGTTATATCGTTGTTGGCAGGGCATACGGTAAGCACTGGAGAAATTGTTGAAATCCCTGTAGGCTCGTCTATCTGGGTTACCTAAACAACCAAATCGAAAGCCAACAAGCATTTATATATTTTGGCAACGCAAGAGGAAATAAATCAAATAATAATAACATTTTTAAAATTTAATAAAATTCGTCTCAAGCTCCCAACTAGACAAACGGTACTTATCAGTTATCAGTGAGGGTTGATTATAATTCAGCACATGCACAACATAATACATTTATAGGATATTTGGTGTTATAAATCAAATTATTATTAGTAGTAGTAGTAATATGTATACTACTACTATAATTGACTCTAATTTAGTGAGTATATAATAAATAAATAAAAAGGCGGGAATATTGGATTACCTCTCCGTTTATAAGCACAATTCTGTCTGGAGTACAGGTAAAATTCGTCCTCATATTCTTACAGCTTTCCACTTCTAACTTCCACAATTTTGGCAGTATAAACTGATAGTTCTTTGGGCAGAAGTTAACAAGGCTTGGTAGACCTTTGAGTCCCATCAATACTAGTTGAGGGAGCGTTACATCTTTCTGAACTCCGGCGTCTCCTTCATGTGTGAATACTTCCATTAATTGAGAGTTTTCTTTTACTACGAGAATCTTTAGTTCTAAAAGACTATCAACGATGGTCATGGGGAAGAGATATTTCAATTTATTGCAGTATCTGACATCGACTATTCGCAGTTTAGGGAAGCATAAAGGTTGGAGATGACTCTCTGATGAGATCTGTTCTTCTACATTTTCAACAATTATATGCTCCAATTCGTCACACCTTTTAATTTTAAGAAATTTCAAGTTTTGTAAGCTTTGAGCGAGGGCCAGTGTGAATAGATGCGCCAATTTTTTGCACCCGATGACTTTCAAATCTACCAGATTGTTGAGATTTATAAGTTTAGTTGCGCCTTTCCATATGCACCTCAGTTGATGTAGATCAATCAACATCATTTTCTTCAATCTTGGGAGTAACAGATCTTGTTGTTCTCCTTTTATAGTAAGAAGCCCTTCAAGCTTAATCACCTCTTGGATTCCTCCACAATTTCTAATGGCTAATTCTTCCAAATTTGACAAACCTTGCATCAAATCAAATGAAGTTGCATTCCAATCCTCCACAAACAAGATCTGTAAATTTTGAAGCTACAAATGTACCAATTTAAGTCTTTATTAATTAAAAGCAACAAGAATTCACATAAGTTGTGACTGAAACCTATATATACACACACAAAAAATCCTTACATGTGAAATTATGTGGCAAAATGAAAGTATTACAAGTTGTACAACATAATTTTACTAGGTGAATCATTAGAAGTACATTACAATTATTAACAGTAGTTTACTTCAAGTAAAACTCTATTACTGTTTTTTTTTTTTTTTAATTGTTGTAAAAAATGAATCTTATTCTGATTAAGCTCAATAATCAGAAGTCTAAAGATATTTAAAAGGCTTTTATTTTATTTTAAATTTTAAATTATTTTACAATTCAGTATAATCTTTGGTTTTATAAAAACTTGGATGTATACAATGTGCATTTTTCACGTAACTTGAAGTAATTTTGTTCTTTTAGTTTTACTATTTGTTTTAATAATTTATATTTATTTATTTGAAATATTTTTTTATTTTATATCCGATTCTTGATTAAGTCATGCCTAGAATGGACATAAGATTAATCCTATATAATAAAATGGGTCTTAAAAATCATGATTACACAAAATAGTTATCTTTTTCTAAAACACTCCAAAATTTCTAAAATAAGGATTTATCTCATGGCCATATACTCTATTAACAAATCAAGGCTCACGACCATATCATTTCTCTCATATCTCGTGGAATTGTCCTTCCCAATAAAAGTTCATATTTATGCAAAATAAGAAATTTCATGAGACCCAAGCATGCTCTAATTGGTGGAATATCATTTTTGAATCCAAGAATGTTGAGTATACATGTGTGAGTGAAGTCCCACATTAAATAATAATGAGAAGAATGAGTGATTAAAATAACATAGTTGGACCTTAACTCATAAGTTTAAGCTTTTGGATTAAGTGGTGTTACTGTACATTATAATAACTACTCGATTCTCTCCCTCACTTAGCCTAACTTGTGAAGCTCAATTTGCTGGAAGCCAAGAAGCATCAAAAGAGTGAGCATACAAGCTTGAGGGACCCATTGACAAAGAAACCAATCTGTTACTTAAGGGAAATTAGATTTGCTAAATAGAAATTCTCTCTATTACAAGCCAGAAGAAAAGAAAAAAGTTGTTCTTCATAGGGGGCTCAAATGGCGAAGAGTCAAGACACATTTTCTATACATGTAGTTCAAAGTTGATAGATTGATATGAAGCTTAGCATGTACTCTTCAAATTGTTGACCTCTGATGAGCTAGTATGTATAGCATGTATTTTGGTCAGTATCCTCACATTTGACAACACTTACAATAAGGAAACTCCCGATTGCTCTTTCCCAAACTTAATCATAAATTATATATCCACAAAATTACTAATCATTCACAGGTCCAACATTCTAAATGCCCTGAAGGAAATCCAACTAAATGACAAATCATATACAGGTCTAGCCATTAAGCACCTTCCACTAATCAAGAAACCTAACCAAATGGCTTGACAAAGGCTATTTTGCCATTCTTAATAAAGGTCTAGCTGTCTAAGTACTTTGTACTATTTAGGAAATCTGACCAAATATCTGGACAAATGCTTTTTATTATTATTATATATATAAAGTTGAAGCGTAGTATTTATTGTTACGCTTCTGTTAAGCCACATCAACAGCCACATCATCCACTTATTTTCTACATCTTCTTTTCTCTTAAATTTTTTTTTTCTTCCTATTCTTATAATTTAAAAAAAAAAAAAAAAAAAAAAAAACCCTTCCTCTCCCTATTAGCCCATACTTACTGTTACACTTCTTCTAACCTTTTTCCTCCATGTTTGCCTCTTTATATCCCACTATTCTTTACTTTTCCGTTGCACTTCTCTCATCCTTTTCTCTTTCCTATATTTTGACTCTTCTTTTCCCCATTTTATTTTGTATATATTTGATATCATTTCTCCAATTCAATCCATATTTTCCCACACAAAAACTGTGAGTACTCTCTCTCACTCTCTTGGTGGATTTTTTTTTTTCTTTCTTTCTTATAACTTTATATAAGGTTGATGGGTTTTTTAGTATATGTTTTGATATTGTATTTTTTTTTTATAAATAAATTTCTCTTCACAAAGTCTTCTATCTCTCTTTATAGCTTTTTTGAGTTAATACTTTTATTATTATTATTATTATTTTGTCTTCTATCTCTCTTTTATAACTTTATTTAAAGTTTGGTTTGGATTAATACTTAGTTTCTATTTTTTTTTTTTTTTGGAAATTGGAATTTGAGCTTATATCAAAATACAATCTACATGGCTATGAATTTGAATATGTCTTCCAATTGTTTGAGTAATAAATTATTATAAAGTTTATCTTTTATTCCTTTGGTTTATTAATTTTGATCAAGATAACATTGTAATTTTGTGATGAGTTTTGATCATTATGATAATCTTCATAATCCTTAAGAAATGAAAATTTTGAATAATAAATTTGAAACTTATAAATTTTAGACGTATATTAAGCAAATATAAGTTATACTAATATAATTCACCTTAAATAAATATTAATCAAATACACAAAAAATAATAGAATGATATATTTGTCGAGTTAAAAAGAAGAAAAAAAAACTGGTAGAAATCTTTTTTTATTTTTATTTAAATAGACAATACTTGAAGTAATTGTTACTTTTTCAATATTACACCCCCATTATATAATATTTATATATTCTCATGCATTGCGTGGGTCTGCGGTTAGTTCTTAGTAAAAACTAGGAAAGTGGTCAAAGACCTTCTGCCTAATGAATCAAACCTTCTCCAGGCTTCTCATATTGAGTTTCTTACCCATCTCTCTCTCTCTCTCTCTCTCTCTCTCTCCCCCCCCCCCAACTTGAAACTAGGGAGCATTCATCACCATATAACACAACGAGAATAATTTGTCAAGCAGCCATAACCTTTGACCTTCATAGCCTCTGATCTTCATATTTCTCATAATTTTCATACTTCATGTGATCTACATACTTGACAAACTCTCAATACTTTTCTACACTCTAAAGATATTCAATACTCTTCTAAGAAATTCATACACTACACAAATTTTATCAAGAACTAAATATCATCATCATGGGAAAAGTCATCTGAGTGGACACTAACACTAAATTTGTTTCGACATTAACATTTTGAAAAATGAATAATTTTTCAAAAAAAAAAATACAGTTTTTAAAAAACTATATCATTATTGTTAGAAATTTACCCAATTCCTAGATTTGTGAGAGCATTCACATCAGCTCTTGTAAATTTTATGTCTATTTTACACGAATAAACCTAACTTTTCTATTTTACACATCTACTCTTACAATTCATCTACATCAGTTTATCTATTCTACACATTTATTCAATAAAATATTCATTATTTTACAATTTTTTATTATTCACTCCTCTCTCTCTCACTAACCCACAGCCACCATCGCCACCATCATCACCGCCCAACCACCGTCACCACCATCATCAGAAACCAAAAGCGATTAAATCAGAAACGCCGATCAACCCACACCGATCAATCAACGCCGATCAAACGCCATCATCTCAATGTGATGGTAAGATCAACCCACACCGATCAACCCACAAAACAACATCAGATCAACCAACAATCAACCCACACCGATCAATCCACAAAAAAACATTAGATCAACCAACAACAATCAACCCACATCGCCGATCAAAACGCACAACCCACAACCCAAATCAACCCAGACCAAGCAAACCCACACAAACCAAGACCAACCCACACCATAAACTCAGATTAAACCACCATCGAGGCCTCCCCACGTCGCCGCCACGCTGTGAACTCCACGTTGCCGCCACGTCGCCGCCACGCACAACCCACGCTGATCTCGCCACGCTGTGCATGCTTTGAACGAGAGAGAGAGATGTGAGAGAGGGAGAGAGAACTGTGGGTTTTTTGTGAGAGAACTGTGGGTTTTTGTGAGAGAAAGAGTTTATGAGAGAGAGAGAACGCAGCGCTGAGACAGAGAAAGAGGGAGGTGAGAGAAAAAATTACTAAAAAGCTAAATAGGTGAGCTACAGTACCCGTGTAAATTTACACGGGTACTGTAGCTCGTGGATAATTTTACACGGGTTTACATATTTTTAAATAGACTGATGTAGAGTGTTTTTTGGTTCATAATGTGCAAAAGTGGTCAAAATGTGTATTTTACATAATTTTTAAAAAATGA